>NW_028261388.1:6452539-6665039 GCF_051295495.1 Thamnophis sirtalis | reverse complement strand
CAGATGCTTGGCAACTGGTTCATACTTACGACGGTTGTTGTGTCCCAGGGTCACGCGATCCCTTTTTGCCACCTTTCGACAAGCAAAATCAACGGGGAAGCCAGATTCACTTTACAACCGGGTGTCTAACTTATCAATTGCAGTGATTCTCTTAACAACGGTGGCTGAGAAGGGTCGTAAAACGGGGCAAAAGTCACTTCACAACTGCCTCGCTTGCCAGCAGAAATTTTGGCCTCAGTTGTGATCATTTGGGGATCTACCTGTATAAGATCTCCTACTTGAACAGCGGGTTGGACTAGAGGACCTCCGAGGCCCCTTCCAACTCTGTTATTGTGCAGAATCTACAGCTGGGTTTCAAGCTTGTTTATTTCAGGGGCAGAGTGGAAACGTCGAGCTTTAGGTAACGTCTATTCCAGCACAAATCAGCATGAGTTCCTGCAATTAGGGGGTTGGCATCGCTTCAGGAACCGTCTGTGGTTTAAGAAACTGTCTGTAGAGCATTTCATGATGAGGATGGTGATAGTTAGCCTGAACAATGGGCAGCTGCAAGACAGTGGTTATTCAGGCATGTGAATCTGGCTCTGCCCCCTTGTGAGAACCCGGCTGGGAAAGTGGCAACAGCAACACCACTTATATACCACTTATAGTGCTTTATAGCCCCCTCTAAGTGGTTTACAATGTTAGCCTATTGCCCCCCAACAATCTGGGTCCTTGTTTTACCGACCCCAGAAAGATGGAAGGCTGCGTCAACCTTGAGCTGGTTAGAATTGAACCCCTGGCAGTTGGCAGAGTTAGCCTGAAATGCTGCACCCTAACCACTGCACTACCATGGTTCCTTCCTTCCCTACTCCCTCTCTCCCGCCCTTTGCAATAGCAATAGGCTTATATACCACTTCATGATGCTTTACAGACCTCTCTAAGCAGTTTGCAGAGTCAGCCTCTTGTCCCCCAACAATCTGGCTCCTCCTTTTACCGACCTCGGAAGGATGGAAGGCTGAGTCAACCTTGAGCCGGTCAGGATTGAACCCTTGGCAGTGGGCTGAGTTAGCCTGCAATACTGCATTTTAACCACTGCACCGTCACGGCGCCTTCCTTCCTTCCTTCCTTCCTTCCTTCCTTCCATCCATCCATCCATCCATCCATCCATCCATCCATCCATCCATCCATCCATCATTCCTTCCATCCATCATTCCTTCCATCCATCATTCCTTCCATCCTTCCTTTCATCCTTCCTTCCTTCCTTCCTTCCTTCCATCCATCCATCCATCCATCCTTCCATCCATCCTTCCTTCCATCCTTCCTTCTTCCTTCCTTTCATCCTTCCTTTCATCCTTCCTTCCTTCCATCCTTCCTTCCTTCCATCTATCCTTCCATCTATCCTTCCATCTATCCTTCCTTCCTTCCTTCCTTCCTTCCTTCCTTCCTTCCTTCCTTCCTTCCTTCCTTCCTTCCTTCCTTCCAACAATTTGGGTCCTCGTTTTACTAACCTCAAAAGGATGGAATACGTGAGTCAACCTTGAGCCAGTCAGGATCGAACTGCTGGCAGTGGGCAGAATTAGCTTGCAATGCTGCCTTGTAACCAGGGCACTGTCACAGTAGCAAACGGCCATCGCCCAATTCTAGGAGGCTGCAAACGTTGTAAATGCAAGCTAGCTTCCTACACTTCCACTTCCAGAATGGCTGGCCTGAGGAATTCTGGGAGTTGAAGTCCCTAAAGGCGGCGGCGGCGGGGGGGGCATAGTTTTTCAGCCCTGCTTTTGCAGTCTCTGCCTTCGGGTTTGATTGCAGTTGGGAGCAGCTAGGAAAGAAAAGTCTCTCTCTCTCTTTCCGCTTTTCCCTTTTCGTGAAGATGTGGCTTCCGCGTTCTTATCCCCTAGTCCAAAAGATTTCGCTCTAATTTATGCAGATTGAAAAGCAGCGCATGGAAATTTCCAGTTGTAAATCACTGCACCGTTTAGTTCTTTAGAATAGCTCAGTAAGAATTGGGAGCCGTTTGAAGGAAAGGGGGGGAGGGGGCAAATTGTCCAGATAAAACACAGACAGACAGACAGACAGACACACATACACACACACATACAGAGCACACACTTCTCCCTCTCCCCCTCTCATGACACAATCTGTTCCATTTCGACCCTGGGAAAATGCCCAGTTGGCTCAGGACAGGCAGTGCTGTTCTCGAGACAAATCTTTTAAAAGTTTGGTGTGTTTGTGTTTTTTTGTTTTTAAAAAAAGGCTTTGGCGTCACAGTTTAGCTGCTGCAGAAAGCTTCATGTAGCACAACTTTGTGGAATGCATTTGGGGGTGGGGTGGGGTGGGGGAACCGGCTGGCTGCCCCCTTGAGTTGGATGCAGCGTTAAAGAGAGCAGAACAACCAAGTTTGCGACACACACACACACACACAAGCACACACAAAACTGAGTTATTGAGCAGAGAAAGAGTAGGAGAAAAGCTTATGTAACAGGGAGCCACTGAATGAGAACAGATGCCTCAAGATACCAAGACCCAATAGCACCATTGGAGTAGCAACTGTGCTTATATATTGCTTCACGGTGCTTTAAGGCCCTCTCTAGGCAGTTTACGGAGTCAGCCTCTTGCACACAACAATTTGGGTCCTCACTGTACCCACCTCGGAAGGATGGAAGGCTGAGTCAACCCTCAGCCAGTCAGGATCGAACTCTTGGCAGTAGGCGGAGTTTGTCTGCAATATTCCATTCTAACGAGCGTGCCACCGTAGCTTCCTTCCTTCTGGCACCTAGACTTATATACAGCTTCACGGTGCTTTACAGCCGTCTCTAAGAGGCTTACAGAGTCAGTGTGTTACTCCCTGACAATCTGGGTCCTCATTTTACTGACCTCGGAAGGTCGGAAGGCTGAGTCAACCTTGATACGGTTAGGATCGAACTCCTGGCATTTGGCAGAGTTTGTCAGCAATTCTGTATTCTAACTAGTGCACCACCATGGTTTGTTTCCTTCCTTCCTTCCTTCCTTCCTTCCTTCCTTCCTTCCTTCCTTCCTTCCTTCCTTCCTTCCTTCCCTCCCTCCCTCCCTCCCTCCTTCCTTCCTTCCTTCCTTCTTGCACCTAGACATATATCTTTTTACAATGCTTTACAGCCTTCTCTAAGCGGTTTACAGAGTCAGTATTTTGCCCCCAACAATCTGGGTCTTCATTTTACCGACCTCGGAAGGATGGAAGACTGAGTCAACCGTGAGCCAGTCAGGATCGAATATCTCCCTTCCCCTCCCTTCCTCCTTCCCTTCTTCCCTCCCTCCCTTCCACATCTAGACTTACAGTGGCATCTCTAAGCAGTTTACAGAGTCAGCATTTTCCCCCCATCAATCTGGGTCCTCATTTTACCCTCCCTCCCTCCCTCCCTCTCTCTCTCCCTCCCTCCCTTCCTTCCACACCTAGACTTATAATCTGCGCTACAGTGGCCTCTCTAAGCAGTTTACAGAGTCAGCATTTTGCTCCCAACAATCTGGGTCCTCATTTTACCGACCTCGGAAGGACGGAAAGCTGAGTCAACCTTGAGACCGTCGGGATCGAACTGCTGACTGGCGGTGGGCAGAATTAGCCTCATATACTGCATTTCCACCACGGTAGCTGATGTGGAGCTCGCACGACGGTGGCCAATAAGATGGTAAAAAAGGGGGGAGAAGAACTTAACCAAGGTTTTGCTTAACGACAGAAATTTTGCGCTCAATTTTGATCGTAAGTCGAGGACTTCCTGTATTGTGTGCTAAAACTACGGCGTGTTTAATAGAATTCTGTGGAGAGCGAGAAATGGAGGGGGGGGGAATTACCCCAAAGACTTTTTGTCCTTAAGGAGGGATGTTTGCCTGTTGCCGAGTTTGCAGAGACAAGGAAATCATGCTCTGCATCTTGATGAAAGGGCCGGAGTCTCCTCTCTCTCTCTCTTTTTATTTTATTTTGAAGCCAAAGGCATAGCAGGACCGGAGGCATTGAGCACAGGGAGCTCCCAGCCTCACATTTGTGGCGGTCCTGTTTCTGCTTCCGAGCCTATCCCAACTTTTCAGGGCTCTTAATGAGTAGCATAGCATAGCATAGCATTTAAATATGAGCCAGCTGTGTGCAGCAGCTGCCAAAAAACCCAACACAGTTCTAGGCTGCATCAACAGAGGGATAGAATCAAGATCACGTCAAGTGTTAATACCACTTTATAAGGCCTTGGTAAGGCCACACTTGGAATATGGCATCCAGTTTTGGTTGCCGCATTCCAAGAAAACAATGTAGAAAAGATCGATGAGACTCTAGAAAGAGTGCAGAGAAGAGCAACAAAGAGGATTAGGGGACTGGAGACTAAAACCTATGAAGAACAGTTGCGGGAACTGGGGATGTCTAGTTTAATGAAAAGAAGGACTAGGGATGACATGATAGCAGTCTTCCAATCTCTGAGGGGTTGCCACAAAGAAGAGGGAGTCAAGCTATTCTCCAAGGCACCTGAGGGTAGGACAAGAAGCAATGGGTGGAAACTAATCAAGGAGAGAAGCAACTTAGAACTGAGGAGAAATATCCTGACAGTGAGAACAATTAATCAATGGAACAGAATTTGCCTCCAGAAGTTGTGAATGCCTCAACACTACAAGTCTTTAAGAAGATGTTGGATAGCCATTTGTCTGAAACGGTATGGGGTTTCCTGCCTAGGCAGGGGGCTGGACTAGAAGACCTCCAAGGTCCCTTCCAACTCTGCTATTGTATTATTGCATAGCACAGCATAGAATAACAGAGTTGGAAAGGGACCTTGGAGGTCTTCTAGTCCAACCCCCTGCTCAGGCAGGAGACCCTATAACATTCCAGACAAATGGTGGTCCAGTCTCTTCTTTAAAACCTCCAGTGTCACAACTTCTGGAGGCGAGTTGTTCCACTGGTTAATTGTTCTCACTCTCAGGAAATTTCTCCTTAGTTCTATGTTGCCTCTCTCCTCTTTCTTGTCTCCTCCATATTTTTATTTATTTATTTCAAAGCAGGGAATGAAATAACAGGGGTTTTTTTTGTTAAAAAAATATCCAGCTTGGTTTGCAACCTTATTTGACTTCCTGGACACACAGTTATTTCTTTGCAGGCGTGTGCAAACTGCCATTGGAGTAGCAATAATCATTTATTAAAAAGGTTTATCATGCTATCAGCTGTTGGAAAGTAAACAACCTTTATCTCTACTCGTCCTTGGACAACCTTGAGCGGTGAGCAAAAATATGCTTTGATTTCCCCTGCTTTGCCAACATTGGAACTGCGAGGAGAGAGAGCACATCATAAAATAGAGATATTGGGTGGCATTTGTTGACAGTACAGATACGTGTGTTTCCCCGAAAATAAGACAGGGATTTATTTTCTTTTGACCCCTGAAATAAGTGCTTGGCCTTATTTTCGGGGAGGTCTTATTATTTTTGAGGTGCAGGAGGTGTTGAGCGTGGTCACCTCATGGCTGCTGCTGTGTTGCAATATTTTCATGGAGGGCTTATTTTGAAGGGAGGGCTTATTTTAGTGCATGCTCTCAAAAGCCCGATGTGGGGGGGAAGGGAGGTGGGGTGTTGGGGAGGGGAGGGGGGATATATAGTATGTGTTAGATTTTATAGTAACGCGATTGCACTTGTATACTGTTGCTCTTTAATTTCACTGTAAAAATAGGACAAGCTGAATATATTAACAGATAGTAGAAATACACCGAAGGGAGGAGTAGAGGGATAGAAGAAAGAGGGGTAGAGAGGGTGGGAGAGAGGACTGGAGGGAGGGGGAGAAGGAAGGGAGGGAGTGTACTGGGAGAGAGGAGTGGTAGAGGGGGAGAGGAAGTAGGGTAGAGGGGAATGATGGAGGGAAGAAGGGAAGTTGGAGGGGGGCAAAAGAAAGGGTGTATGGAGGGTCGAAGAGGTACATTGGGTTTCTATTTTGGGGGGTATTGTCGACAAGAGGAATGGCTGTGTTTATTGTTTAATGTTATATGGCCCCGGTTATGCACAGTGTATATGTAACTGTACGAAATGAAAATGGAAAAAGTAAAAACACATTTACTGTAAAAAAAAAAAAAAAAGGCTGATGGGGCTTAATATCCAGGGAGGTCTTATTTTCAGGGAGATGGTATATTTTTCTTTTTCTTACAGTGTGCCAAAATTGTGCATGCCTACTGCGCATGCCAACACCAATTAAATCCCGCCCACCTGTGCATGCATGAGTAATCCCCCCTCCCCGCGCATGTGTGCATGACCCCTCCCTATGCTCCGGAGGCTTTTCTGAAGCCCGGGGAGGGCGAAAACAGCCTCCTCCGGCCCTCCAGAAGGGCGAAACACCAGCTGGCCGGTGCATGCATGCGCGCTGGAGCTGAAGGGTGGCGTGCCAGCAAATATGGCTTCATATTCCACCTGTGGCATGCGTGCCACAGGTTTGCCATCATGGTGGGGGTGATATCTTTTAATTTTGCTGACAGAGGGCACTGGGGTTTTCCTGTTATCCTTTTCCTGAGGTTTCGCCTATAAGGTTTCTTGGTGGTCTCCTTTCCGCTCCAAGATGGTTCAGATTCACCCAGGTGCGGCCTTTTCAATCTGCAGCAATTTATAAACATGGACACACACACACACACACACACACACACACACACACAAACACAGCTTTTTAATGCAGGCAGGCCTCAGCTGAACGGCCACAGCTGAGCCCAAAATCTCTGTTGCTAAGCAGGACGCTTGTTGAGTGAATTTTGCCCCATTTTGATGACCTTTCTTCCCACCCTCGTTAAGTGAATCACTGCAGTTATTAACGTCAGTTGCATGGTTGTGTTAAGTGAACCTGGCTTCCCGGTTGACTTTGCTCGTGACCTTGGGACACCGTGACCGTCGTAAATATGAGTCAGTTGCCATTTTGATCACGTGACTATGGAGATGCTGCGAGGATCGTAAGTGTGAAAAACAACTCACTTTTTTCAGTGCCATTGTAATTATGGTCATTAATTTTGGGGTTGTTGTTGTTTAATGATCCCCTAATTCATTGTGGGGTGGAATCGGGGCAGCTGAGTGGAGCTGAGTCTTTACTGGCCAGATGCCCTTCCCATCACCAATGCAGAGTTCGCAGCAGATATATTCCCATTGTGCCCAGAGAGAGAAATATCTGCCTCTACCTAGGATCGAACTCATAGCTTCCTGATTGTGAGGCCAGAGCTCCACCGCTAAGGCCACTGCACTACTTCTAACTATGGTCATTAAATGGATGGTTGTAAGTCAAGGACTACCTACCGGTGAATTGCTCAGGTTGTGAAATGCCAATGTCTTCCACCAGGGGGTGATGTTCCCTAGGAAAGATGATAAGGAAAGTATTACATAACCCAAAAGTTTCAGATTGGCCCAGGGTTTGTATAAAACAGTGGTAGTCAACCTGGTCCCTACCGCCCACTAGTGGGCGTTCCAGCTTTCATGGTGGGCGGTACGGGTTTTGTCCGATATTGAAGCACTTTCCTTTTTAAAATTTAATTGACTTCCCTACTTTATAAATCACCATTACTGTGGAACCGGTGGGCGGTTAGAAAATTTTACTACTAACAGAGATAGAAAAGTGGGCGGTAGGTATAAAAACTTTGACTATCCTTGGTATAAAAGAACAAGGAGGTTCCTCCGTGCAACATAATTGTCATTAAATCCAAGTTTGCAACTTGGTTTATGCCCAGGCAAACTACACTGAGTTGGTGCCAGTGGTAGTTTCGCCCACGCTTAGTGATGGTTTGTTGTATCCATAACCTATTGAATGTGTTTGTATTCATTTATTACAACATTCATATTTCAGGAGATAATAATAATCGAAAAAGTAATTGATAGGAGGACAAAAATGCAAAATCTTCCCTCTCCCTGCATTTCTTTTCCTCCCTCCCTCTCTCCTCCCTTCCTTCCTGCCTACCCTCCCTCCCTCTTTCCTTCCTGCCTGCCTGCCTGCCTTCCCTCTCCTCCTTCCTTTCCTTCTCTCCCTCCTTTGCTCTCCTTCCTTCCTTCCCCCTCCTTCCTTCCTTCCCTCCCTCTTTCTCTCCCTCTTTCCCTCTCTTCCTTCTCTCCCTCCCTCCCTCTCCTCCTTCCTTTCTTCCCTCCTTCTCCCTCCTTCCCTCTCCTCCTTCCTTCCTTTCTTTCCTCCCTCTCCCTCCTTCCCTCTCTCCCTCTCCTCCTTCCTGCCTACCCTCCGTCCCTCTTTCCTTCCTGCCAGCCTGCCTGCCTTCCCTCTCCTCCTTCCTTTCCTTCTCTCCCTCCTTTCCTCTCCTTCCTTCCTTCCTTCCCTCCCTCTTTCTCTCCCTCTTTCCCTCTCTTCCTTCCTTCCCTCCCTCTCCTCCTTCCTTTCTTCCCTCCTCCCTCCTTCTCTCTCCTCCTTCCTTCCTTTCTTCCCTCCTTCTCCCTCCTTCCCTCTCCTCCTTCCTTTCTTCCCTCCCTCTCCCTCCTTCCCTCTCTCCCTTTCCTCTTCCTGCCTGCCTGCTTTCCCTCCCTCCCTCCATCTCACCCCTCCTTCTCTCCTTCCTTCCCTCTCTCCTTCTCCTCCTTCCTTCTTGCCTGCCTTTCCTCCATCCCACCCTGTTTCTTTCCTTCCTTCCCTTTTCTCTTCCTCCCTCCCTCCCTCGCTTCCTTCCTTTCCAGAACTTAAAAGTTGCTGATATTGAGAAACCCCTAAAACCAGGGAAAGGGTTTTGATCGCAGAGTTGCAATCGTCAGCCAGTATAACCACCATTACCAATCTGCAAATCTCACAGCACCCCATCACACTCCTGCTCAGCCTTTCCACCTGCGTTAAGAAAAAAAAATCTTTCCTATAAACCTCCGTTTTGCCTTTAAAAAACCCAAAGAAAATCTCAGTGGCCAAACCTTATTTTTTTTTCTCATTAAGCCTCCATTTCAAAATCAATTCCTAAAAGTGCCCTCTAATTAACTGGTCTCCCGAAATGGATTTTGGATTTTAGGCCAGTTTAAAACTCAAAAGGCAGAAAAGACGACAGGGGATATTTCTCCTTGTGCGAGAATAAAACGAAACCCAATGTGTTTTTCTACCTTGGAGCTCCGCCCTTCTGCTTTCTTTGCAAACATAAACAGATTTTATTAAAGCAACAAATCAAAAGCAGCGTTTAATCAGGTAAGGTATCTTTAAGCAGGCAACAGCTCCAGAAATTACCCCAATAAATATTGCAAACATTTTGGAGCAGGGGTGAAATGCTACAGGTTCGGGCTAGTGTGCTCGAACCAGTAGTTAAAAAAAAATTGCTAAAAAAACAACAACAAAAAAGTTCTGATGATCAGCTGCGCAACAATCAACTATACAACAATCAGTTGTGCCATGTGATCATAGGAACTTTAAGAAACATTTTTTTTTTTGCATTTTTTACTATCCGTTCGAGTGAATAGGTAGTAAAAAATGCTTTAAAAAGTAAAAAGGTTCCCACGATCCGGGTGGAACAGCTGATTGTCAGAACTTTTAAAAACTTTTAAAAAAACATTTAGCGCTTAATTTTTTTTTAAAAGTTCCGACAATCAGCTGTGCGATGCGATTGTGGGAAGTTTTTTTAAAAAAACTTTTTTTTTTGCATTTTTTTATTACCGGTTCGGGTGAATAGATAGTAAAAAAGGCTTAAAAAGAAAAAAAAAGTTATGACGATCACGCGGACAGCTGATTGTCAGAACTGTTAAAAACTTTTAAAAAAACTTTTTTTTTTGCATTTTTTTATTACCGGTTCGGGCGAATAGATAGTAAAAAATGCTTAAAAAGTAAAAAAAAAGTTCCGACGATCATGCGGACAGCTGATTGTCGGAACTTTTAAAAACTTTTTAAAAAACATTTTTTAAGCATTTTTTTTACTACCAGTTCGGGGGAATAGGTAGTAAAAAAATGCTAAAAAAAAGTTTAACAGTTCCGATGATCCGCTGTGCGACAATCGGCTGCGCTGTGTGATTTATATTCGCTAGAAAGCAGGAAATCCTGCTTCCTAGCGAATGTAAATCGCACGTCTCAGCTGTCCTCCCCCCCCCCGTTTTACTTTTCCTTTGCAGACTCAGAAAAGGCTTCTTAGCACCTGCAGTGCACATGCGTGCAAATGCCCATGTGTGCAAATGCGCATGTGTGCACGAAGCGAACCGGTAGCAAACGTCAGAGCATTTCACTCTTGTTTTTCATTCCCCTACAGAAGGTTTCAGAGGAAGAAAGGAAATAAGTCGATATAAAATGAGTGGATATAATCAAACAGTATTTTTTAAATTTTTATTTCATTTCTCTTTGCAGGATTTCAATCATATGACTCTGTGCTCTGTGCACATGAGCAAACAACTTTTTTTCCTAAGCCCAGTTAGACACAGCAGAGCAAACCAATGTTACCGTAGATCAGAGTTTCTCAGCCTTGGGCAATTTAAGCTGTGTGGACTTCAACTCCCAGAATTCCCCAGCCCAGCATGGCTGCTGTCAATAATAGATAGATACCTCCCCACCTCAATCTTTATCTATGCGATTGCAGAAGGACAATGTCAGGGGCCACCTCGTGCTCGCTTGTGCTTCGCTGAGATGCAATAATGGTCTGCCATGAACTAGGGAGAAAGGGGGATGAAGGGGGGGGCATACTTGGGAAAGCGAAAATAGTGGCTGTGTCTTCTCCAAATGCTGCTTCAAGGTTGCCCAGCTGGAAGAAATTGGGAGAAGCAGACCAGAGCACATTGAACTGACTGTTAGGAAAACAGCTTTGCAGGGTTTTAACTGGTCACCGTATGGTGGGGAATCAAAGATAGGAAAGGAGCATAGGAATTTTGGCGGCTGAATCTCAGCTCTGATTATGCATTAATGTGATCTATCATCTATCTATCTATCTATCTATCTATCTATCTATCTATCTATCTATCTATCTATCTATCTATCGTCTATGTCTATCTATCTATCTATCTATCTATCTATCTATCATCTATCTGTCTATCTTGTCTATCATCTATCTATCTATCTATCTATCTATCTATCTATCTATCTATCTATCTATCTATCTATCTATCTATCTATCGTCTATATCTATCTATCTATCTATCTCTCTATCATCTATCTGTCTATCTTGTCTATCATCTATCTATCTATCTATCTATCTATCTATCTATCTATCTATCTATCGTCTATCATCTATCTGTCTATCTATCTATCTCTATCATCTATCTGTCTATCTTGTCTATCTATCATCTATCTATCTATCTATCGTCTATCATCTATCTGTCTATCTATCTATCCATCCATCCATCCATCTATGGTCTGTCTATCTATATCTATCTATCTATCTATCTATCTATCTATCTATCTATCTATCTATCTATCTATCTATCTATGTCTGTCTATCTATCTATCTATCTATCTATCTATCTATCTATCTATCTATCCATCCATCCATCCATCCATCTATGGTCTGTCTATCTATCTATCTATCTATCTATCTATCTATCTATCTATCTATCTATCTATCTCTGTCTGTCTGTCTGTCTGTCTATCTATCTATCTATCATCTATCTGTCTATCTTGTCTATCTATCATCTATCTATCTATCTATCTATCTATCTATCTATCTATCTATCTATCTATCTATCTATCTATCTATCTATCTATATCTATCGTCTATCATCTATCTGTCTATCTATCTATCTCTATCTATCTATCTATCTATCTATCTATCTATCTATCTATCTGTCTATCATCTATCTATCTATCTATCTATCTATCTATCTATCCATCCATCCATCCATCTATGGTCTATCTATCTATCTATCTATCTATCTCTATCTATCTATCTATCTATCTATCTATCTATCTATCTATCTATCTATCTATCTATCTATGTCTATCTATCTATCTATCTATCTATCTATCTATCTATCTATCTATCTATCTATCTATCTATCTATCTATCTATATCGTCTATCTATCATCTATCTATCTATCTATCTATCTATCTATCTATCTATCTATCTATCTATCTATGTTCTATCTATCATCTATCTATCTATCTATCTATCTATCTATCTATCTATCTATCTATCTATCTATCTATCTATCTATCTATGGTCTATCTATCATCTATCTATCTATCTATCTATCTATCTGTCTATCATCTATCTATCTATCTATCTATCTATCTATCTATCTATCTATCTATCTATCTATCTATCTATGGTCTATCTATCATCTATCTATCTATCTATCTATCTATCTATCTATCTATCTATCTATCTATCTATCTATCTATCTATCTATCTATCTATCTAATCATCTACACAATGCAACCCAACACACAGTGTTGGAACAGAAGTGAAGGCAAAAGAGAAAATTCCTTGCAAGAAAATGTGCCCTTTTGCTTGAAAAGACTGGCATAGAAGAGGGAAGGCAAGAAGGATAATGCATTGAGGGAAGGAAGAAAGGAAGGAAGGATGATGAGATAACGGAAGGGAAAGGAAAGGAAAACGTATGGAGGAGGAGGAAGGATAATTAGATAAAGGATGAGCAAGGGCAGGGAAAGAAAATTGTATTGAGTGGGAGTGAGAGGAAGGAAGGAAGGAAGGAAGGAAGGAAGGAAGGAAGGAAGGAAGGAAGGAAGGAAGGAAATGTTGGATGGTCAGAACCCACAAACTGATTCTCCTTGTGCCAAATGTCTTAACTGTGGTTTACCCTAAGCCTGGCACCATGCCCCATTGCAAACCAGCCTTCTGTTTCATCTACTCCACACAATTCTCGTGATGGGAAGATGCCAGGACCCTGCTACTCCAACCTCTCCCTCTCCTCTCCCTCCTCCCCTCTCTCAAAAAAAGCTAGGATAATGTACACTAATTCAAAATCAAAATGAGCTGCTCAATTTGCAAACTGGAAAGCTGTAGTCCACAGGGGTCATTCTGGGCGTTGAAGCCCCCGTGTTTTCAAGCTGCCACAGTTGAGCCAAGCACCAGCCTAGGCAATGCCTGCGGAATCTTCCTTAACTAGTAAAGAAACGGTTTTGAGAAAGGGCTGTATACGAATCCTGCTGAGGCGGAGGGATTCTCTGTCTGGATGATGCCGAAGGAGCTTGTAGGGTGAGATCATTATTTATGTCCCTCTATCATCTGATGAGTAGCTTTTAAGTAGCTTTTCTTCCGACAAGCAGTTGGAGATAAACACTAAAAGGAATGCATTACTGATAGCAAAGTATTCTGCTGCACAATAGCATGCCTTCGATGCAGAATTTGGAATGGGATAGGATAGGAGGATTATAGGAGTGGAATAGAAGTAGAATAGAGTAGGATGGAATAGGAATAGAATGGGATAGGATCATGGGTGAGATTCAGCAGGTTCGGGAGAATCGGTAGCGGAAATTTTGAGTAGTTTGGAGAACTGGCAAATACCACTTCTGGCTGGCCCCAGAGTGGGGTGGGAATTAAGAATTTGCAACGCCCTTTCCCCCAGGAGTGGGGAGGGAATGGGGATTTTGCAGGATCCTTCCCCTCCACACCCACCGAGCCACGCCCATAGAACCGGTAGTAAAAACTTTTTTGAATTTCACCACTGGATAGGATAAGATAGAATGGAATGGGATAGGGTAGGGTAGAGAATAGAATAGAAATAGAATAGAATAATTTAGAATTAGAATTAGCAGTAGAATTAGAATAGGAGTGGGATGGAATGGGATAGGGTAGAATTAGAATAGGGTAGGATGGAATGGGGTAGGGTTGAGTAGGGAATAGAATAGATTAGAATTAGAATTAGCAGTAGAATTAGAATAGGAGTGGGATGGGATGGGGTAGGGTAGAGAGTAGAATAAAAATAGAATAGAATAATTTAGAATTAGAATTAGAATAGGGTAGGATGGAATGGGATAGGGTAGAATTAGAATAGGGTAGGATGGAATGGGATACGGTAGGGTAGAGTAGAGAATAGAATAGAATAGATTAGAATTAGAATTAACAGTAGAATTAGAATAGGAGTGGGATAGGATGGGATGGGATAGACTGGACTAGAATAGAATAGAAATAGAATAGAATAATTTAGAATTAGAATTAGGAGAATTAGAATACAGTAGGATGGAATGGGATGGTAGAATTAGAATAGGGTAGGATGGAATGGGATAGGGTAAGTAGAGAATAGAATAGAGTAGATTAGAATTAGAATTAACAGTAGAATTAGAATAGGAATGGAATGGGATGGGATAGACTGGACTAGACTAGAATAGACTGGACTAGACTAGAATAGACTAGAATAGAATAGAATAACAGAGTTGGAAAGGACCTTGGAGGTCTTCTAATCCAACCCCCTGCCTGCTCAGGCAGGAAACCCTATACCATTTCAGACAAATTTAGATAAACAGTAAGCCAAATGAATGTATGTGGATGTGCTTCTATAAGTCCTTGACTTACAACTGTTTATTTAGTGACTATCCAAGGTTACTGAAAAAAGTGACTTATTGACCATTTTTCACAACTGAAAACATTTTCCCATGGTCACGCGATCAGAAATTCAGATGCTTGGCAACGGACTCATTGTTATGACGGTTGCAGTGTCCACGGGTCATGGGACCCCACTTTTTGCAGCCGTCTGACGAGCAAAGGCAATGGGGAAGCTGGATTCATTTAACAACTGTGTTACTAACTTACCAACTGCAGTGATCCACTTAACAACGGCGTCCAGAAAGGTCGAAAGATGGGGCAAAATTCACTCAACGGTCTCGCTTAGCAATAGAAATTGTGGTCCTAAACCCAGGACTACCTCTTGTACACACATTTGCTCCTATTCCAAAAGGAAAGAACAAGTTTCTGGTCCTTATGACCTCTGGAAGACTTATTGTGGGGGCAGGAGGAGGGGCGCTTCAATTCTCCTAGCCGAGTTTTGTACATTTCGACTACCTTGTTCTGGCATTCCAGATATATCTGCAGCAACCAGATAATCCGAGTAAATATTTACTATGTAGAGAGAACATTTCATGCCCTTGTCCCTTCCAGTACGTGTCTGGCTTTCTCTCCGTCTTCAGTTTCCCATAGATTAGCAAACAGCCATCTGAATTTTTTTCCTTCCTAATTTTTTTGCACGCACACATATACACGCACCCCCCCCCCCCAAAAAAAAACATGGATTTTCCCCCTCTGTGGCACGTTGGTCACACGGAAGTCCTTATCGGCCGAGAGAAAAAGGCTAGAAGGTCAGGTTCTCAAACATCTTGGGAATTTCAGCTCTTGCGAGATTTCAGTGCTTCCAGGATTTCTAAGCCAGAGGTGGTATTGGGCCGGTTCGGACTGGTTCATCCGAATCGTTTATGGAAATCGTGGGTGGGCTGTCTCTATGCCGTCCCTTTTAGGCACGTTTTTCATGACAAATCACGTGCGCAAAGCTGAGCGTGCGCGCTCACATTTCCAAACTGGTAGGGAAGGGTGGCTCAGTAGCTAAGACGCTGAGCTTGTCGATGAGAAAGGTCGGCAGCTTGGCGGCTCGAATCCCCAGCGCCGCATAATGGAGTGAGCTCCCGTGACTTGTCCCAGCTTCCGCAACCTAGCCGTTCGAAAGCACGTAAAAAATGCAAGTGGAAAAATAGGAACCACTTTTGGTGGGAAGGTAACAGCATTCCGTGTGCCTTCGGCATTTAGTCATGCCAGCCACATGGCCACGGAGACGTCTTAGGACAGCGCTGGCTCTTCGGCTTTGAAACGGAGATGAGCACTGCCCTCTAGAGTCGGGAACGACTAGCACATATGTTCGGGGGAACTTTTATCTTTTAGGGAAGGTAAGTTAATACCACCTTTGTTCTAAGCTATTATTTTTCTCCACTACTGGATGTGTAGAATAGCTGGCAGAACTGATTAGGATTTTATGAGTGTTGAAAATCTTTGGTGGGTCTCCAACCCATTGGAGAGAGCAGTGCGATGCTGGTGTTTGTTATAAGGAAAACCATAAAAAAACATGGAGAGTGGGATCTTCTATAACTCAAAAGTCCAGTTAATTTCTTGGAGTGATTTGTAATGGCCTTTTCCCAGTATATTTTTCTTGTCCTGCTGGTTTAACCCACAGCTATGTTTCCTGCTAAACTCTTATTTATTTTTTATTTAGTTATTTAGTTTGTCAAACATGTACAAGATAACAGATATACATATAAGCATGGACATGAGCTAAGGAAATGAGTACAATTATATGGGGAGAGTAGGACAGGGACGGTAGGCACGCTGATGCGCTCTTATGCACGCCCCCTTTACGGACCTCTTAGGAATGGGGTGAGGTCCACGGTAGACAGTTTGAGGTTGAAACTAGGTGGGGAGGGGGTTGAGGATGTAACAACAAAGTCAGGTAGAGCATTCCAGGCGTTGACCACTCTGTGGCTGAAGTCGTATTTTCTGCAATCGAGTTTGGAGCAATTTACCTTGAGTTTGTATCGATTGTTGCCCGTGAATATTGAGGTTGAAGCTGAAGTAGTCGTTGACAGATAGGATGTGGTGGCAGACAATTTAGTGTACTATGCTTAGGTCAGATCAGGTGGCATAGTTCCAGGTTGTCCAAGCCCAAAATTTCGAGCCTGGTGGCATAAGGGGTGGCGCAGTGGTTAGAGTGCAGCACTGCAGGCTACTTCAGCTGACTGCGGTTCTGCAGTTCGACTGTTCAAATCTCACCGGCTCAAGGTTGACTCAGCCGTCCATCCTTCCGAGGTGGGTGAAATGAGGACCCGGATTGTTGTTGGGGGCGATATGCTGACTCTGTAAACCGCTTAGAGAGGGCTGAAAGCCTTATGAAGCGGTATATAAGTCTAACTGCTATTGCTATTGTTGTGAGCAGAGGAGTGGAGGACTCTTCTCGTGAAACACCTCTGGAGCCGCTCAGTCATATTAATGTCCGATATACAGTGTGGATTCCAGGCAGACGAGCTGTATTCGAGAATGGGTCTGGCAAAGGTTTTTCATACCAACCACACCTGTTCTTGGATTTTTCAGACTGCCGAGGGGTGGACTTCGCTTTCCATCATCCCCAGCCAGTACTTTAACTACAGTTGTTCAGGCAGCAGCTTTTCTCGTGACTCAAGGCCTCACTGTCTTGGGTGAAACACCTGGGTGGAAGGTTGGGGCAGATGGAAATCCAATTCCTGTTTCGAGAGGGAACCTGAATGAAGGTTACTTTCAGGAAAGTTGAGATTTCTGAGACAGCTAGCATTAAATTGTTTCAACTTCTACCCTCAAAACGGCGCTATAGGGCACTGCACACCAGACACAAGGATGGTTTTTACCCCATGCCATCATTCTGCTAAAAAAACTACTGTCAGACTGTTTACTAAGATTATTAATATTATTCTTCTCATCTTTCCTATTACCTATTTCCTTTTCTACTTATGATTATAACTTTGTTGCTTGCATCTTTATGGTTTATATTGTTTAATTTAGCTTCCTAGTACGATTTATGTTGATTCTATCACTAAGTGTTGTCTCTTATGATTTATGATGCATTTTTATGATGACTATGATCATAGTTTATGGCTTTTATGTACATTGTTTGCCCGTGTATTATTGCGGTTGAAGAAATCGTTGACAGGTAGGACGTTGTAGATGACAATTTTGTGTACTACGCTTAGGTCAGACCATAAGCAGTGCAGATCCAGGTTGTCCTAGCCCAAAATTTGGAGCCCGGTAGTGTAAGGGATTCTATTATGAGTAGAGGAGTGGAGGACTCTTCTCGTGAAATACCTCTGGATCCGCTCGATCTTATTAATGTCCGATAAACAGTGTCGATTCCAGGCGGATGAGAATTCCTATGGCCCCTCCCA
Organism: Thamnophis sirtalis; assembly: GCF_051295495.1. Lineage (NCBI taxonomy): Eukaryota > Metazoa > Chordata > Lepidosauria > Squamata > Natricidae > Thamnophis > Thamnophis sirtalis. The sequence goes on along the minus strand of NW_028261388.1, from coordinate 6,647,304 downwards.
TAGGAAACCAAAGAGAAGCGAAAGGGGAGGGGGCTTTTGCAGGAAACAATTCGTTCGTTCATTCATTCGTTTCAGGAGTGTGAAGATCTGTCCGTGAATCTTAGAGACTCTCTGCCCAGTCTTTCCTTGCACTGCTTGGAAAATATTTACATGGCAGCTCTCCAAGCCAGATAAGGTCTGTGACCGTAAATCCTCCCTCGAAAGACTTTGCTGGATGTGAAAGAGCAGAATTCACCGTCAATTAATAAAAGGTTTCTTTTTTCTCGGGACAAGGAGTTTGCTTCATGCTCTCGGGAATCCTCGGTCAGAACAGGATGCAAGGATGTAGCAACTGTGCCTTACCCCCCAAAAAAACTGCCGTAAAATAAGGTGCGACTCACTTAGTGGCCTCCTTTGCTTAACAAAGGAAATTCTGGTTCCAATTGCCGTCGTATGTTGAGGATTGGCAGTTCATTTCAATAAATATTGTGGTGTTGGAAGAAAGAGCCAATACGCAGGGACCTTTGTCCTGCACAGTTGAAGGAGCAAAGTCTGTTTTGTCATCAGAAAAGTCACTGGATCTGCCACCTAATCGTTTTGCTTCTAATCCTCTGCTAACGTTTTCTAGATTCTCCGATATATACTGTATCTCCTCCTGGATCGATTCATTTATCTCTCCTTTTTTCCCCCCCCTTTTTCCTTGCAGCTTGGTAAATGAGTATGGAAGATTATGACTTTCTCTTCAAGATAGTTTTAATCGGGAACGCTGGTGTGGGGAAGACCTGCTTAGTACGACGGTTTACACAGGTAAGAAGGGGTTAAATGGATATGGGAGCCTCCGTCGGTGTTTTTGCATAGCGGGGGAGAAAAGGGCTGGATATGATAGGATCTCTCCCCCCCCCCCCAATTCGCTCTAGAGCTCCGTATCCGATTTGAGCCATTTGCTTTGGATGGGAGATGATACATTTCATTTCATTATTTTACCTGATTTTGTTTTTATTTCATTTATTATTTTTGTTTTATTTCCTGTCCCTCCTTGCATGCTCAAATGCAAAAAGGGGAAAAGAAATACACAGGTACAGGATAGGTGGTACCTGGCTCAATAGTAGTAACTGTGAGGGGGATCTTGGAGTCCTAGTGGACAGTCATTGAAATAGGAGCCAGCCGTGGGCAGCAGCTGCCAATAAAGCCAACACAGTTCTAGGCTGCATCAACAGAGGGAGAGAATCAAGATCACGTGAAGGGTTAATGCCACTTTATAAGGCCTTGGGAAGGCCACACTTGAAATACGGCATTCAGTTTTGGTCACCATGATGTAAAAAAGATGTGGAGACTCTAGAAAGAGTGCAGAGAAGAGCCACAAAGATGATTAGGGGACTGGAGACTAAAACATATTAAGAACGGTTGCAGGAACTGGGTATGTCTAGTTTAATGAAAAGAAGGACTAGGGGAGACATGATAGCAGCCTTCCAATATCTCAGGGGTTGCCCCAAAGAAGAGGGAGTCAAACTGTTCTCCAAGGCACCTGAGAGTAGAACAAGAAGGAATGGGTGGAAACTAATCAAGGAGCGAAGCAACTTAGAACTGAGGAGAAATTTCCTGACAGTTAGAACAATTAATCAGTGGAACTGCTTGCCTCCAGAAGTTGTGAATGCCCCAACCCTGGAAGTCTTTAAGAAGATGTTGGATAGTCATTTGTCTGAAATGGCATAGGGTTTCCTGCCTAGGCAGGGGGTTGGACTAGAAGACCTCCAAGGTCTCTTCCAACTCTGTTATTGTGTTATTGTATTTATTCTTTTGTTTTTAGTTTGTTTGGCTAGCTCCCTGCCAACAAAATTGGAATCCGGAAAAGGGGGGGGGACTGCATGCAACTCCCCCTGCATGACCCCCATTTTCGGTCATGACGGCCTCCTGCAGCCCTCTGCTAGTGAAAATGGAGCCCCGTTTTCGCTGGCAGAGGGATGTAGGAAGCTGTGGTAAAGAGGGTGCCCTGATTGGGGGGGGGGGCTGGTGGCAGAGATATGGGCATACCGGTGCCTGCTGGGAATACCAGGTACCCTTCCGGTGCTCCGGAGGGCCCGCCCGCCTCCTTACCTGTATTTGAGCCAATCGGGGCTTACGCACACGGAGCGTACGGCGCCTGCGCGAAACTCCGCCGAGCACCTGGAGCGTTGCGGGCGGTAAATACGCATGCGCGCGTGCCATGTGGTGGAGGTTTGGCTCCATTGCAACGGGATCCGGAACCCATCACTGTCTCCTGTCTACCACATCAAAACAACACTTCAGTAGCAAGTAATCATTGTTTTATTTGTCGTGTGTCTGTAAGCCAGCCGCCACGCAAAGCAATATACATCCCAGCATCAATAATTAATTCAGTTGCTTGCTCAAATCCATTTGAAGTTCGCCGCTGAAATACAGAGGCTCCATTCCCCCCCCGGATGTCTCGTAATGTTGAAAGCGATCCTTAAAACCCGTACGGAAACAAACAACGAGGCATTTCTGCAGGGAGAATTAATACTTAAACCAGCTTCACACAGCCTCCTGCAGACAAAGTGGGCTTTAGGGCCTTTCAAAATGTTGATAGATCGGGCTCCAGGTATACAATAGTTCTGGGAAACTCCGGTGCCAACTGTCTGAAACGAGACGGGAGGAAAAAAGCTTTCGATTATGACCTGGCTATTTTAAGGCCAGTGTTAAAACTGAAGCTTGGCCCGGCCGAAGCCATCTTGGAGCTTCAGTGTTGGATCTGAGGGATGTGGAGGGCAGATTAAAGATTATCTGGGGTTTTGTAGCCAAAACAAAATACTTTCTCTTGGGAACCAAGGACATCCCTCACACCTGGCCCGAGGAAGGAGGAGTAAGGTCACCAGGCAACGTCGTGATTGGCCCATGTGACGGATTGTTTGGAGTTGAGGGAAAACTTTTACTTCTAATTGGGTGAAAACTGTGGGAACCTTCAGAGTCGGTTTTCACCATATCTGTGCCAATATGATATAGCCAATAAAGCTATGCTTTCAGGAATTCATCTGCCTTGGAGTTTTTGCTTGTTGTGGGGTTTATTAGTTGAAACCTTGACAGCCAGTTGGTTTCTACTACGTGAATGACATGAACATACAAATGTGAGCAAGTTTTAGAACTTTGATCTGATTTTTCTTTTTTTACATCACCCCCCCCCTTCTCCCCAACACAATCTACATGTAGTTCTCGACTTACGGCCACAATCAAGCCCCCAAATTTCTGTTGCTAAGTGAGAGTCTCCCCCCCCCTTTGGTACAGGTCACATCGTCCAATTAGATGCACAGGTGTTGTTATGGGAAAAGTCTGGCAGACACCTGCTGAAGCGTCCTTGGTTCCCATGAAACAGTTTCTTGTTATTGTCTGGACTTCACATTCCAAGCTCTTCCTCCCTTCGAAGCCTGACATAGTCTGGGTTGTTGGTTGGTTGACAGCCAAGTGTCCACCTTTTGATCCCACGACCATGCAGATGTTTCCGTCAGGGGTGGGTTACTGCCGCGCATGTGCACGTTTGCACATAAATAGGCCTGCGCATGCGCAGAACATTTAAAAAGGAAAAATAATAATTTGTGCAATGAAAATTGCACAAAAATCAAGACGGCAGCCCCGTAGGAGAACCGTTTCGGGGGCGTGGCAGGCCTGGGTCGCTGCCGGTTCCAGGCTGCCAAGCCACTACCGGTTCAGCCGAACCAGTCCAAACTGGTAGGAACCCACCACTGGTTCTAATGGATGTAAGTGGGAGGATAAGTTGCAAGTCACTTTTTTTGGAGTGCCATTGCTAAACATCTAACCGTTGCTAAATGAATGGTTTGTAAGTCAAGGACTGTCTGTGTTGGGCTAATCCAAGTTGATTGATTTGATTTATTACATTTGTATGCCGCCCTTTTCCCCGAAGGGGACTCAGGGCGGCTCACAAGGGAATAAAAAAAGACGAGACATAACAATACAAGTTTGAAATAACGTTGTGCAAAACAATCGCTAGAGCTGAAACTGTAGCCTGAATAATTTTTATTTTCTTTCTTTGTTAAGGGACTTTTCCCACCAGGCCAGGGAGCCACCATTGGGGTTGACTTTATGATTAAGACGGTGGAGATAAATGGTGAGAAAGTAAAGGTAAGTCTTCCTTTAACTTTCCAGCCTCAGCTGGGAATCTGTTCGTGTCACAAAAGTGTGTGTTGCAACTGAGGACAACTTAAAGGAAGCATGGTAGTCTTCCTATGTGGAACTTAAAGTCTTCAGTCCAGTCTCTTCTTAAAAATCTCCAGTGTTGGAGCGTTTACAACTTCTGGAGGCAAGTCGTGATTAATTGTTCTGTCAGGAAATTTCTCCTTAGTTCCCGGTTGCTTCTGTCCTTCATTAGTTTCCACCCATTGCTTCTTGTCCTATCCTCAGGTGCTTTGGAGAATGGTTTGATTTCCTCTTCTTTGTGGCAGCCCCTGAGATATTGGAACACCGGAGGGAGAGGGAGGGAGGGAGGAAGAAAAGATAGGGAGGAAGGAAAGGAAAAAAAGAAAAAAAGAAAGAAAGCGGCAGGCAGGAAGAAAGAAAAGATAGAGAGGAATGAAAGGAAGGAAGGAAGGAAAGGAAGAAAGAAGAAGAAAGAAGGAAAGAAGGAAAGAAAGAAAAAGGCAGACAGGCAGGAAGAAAAGAAATGTGGGATGATCAGTTGCAACAGGAAGGAAGGAAGGAAGGAAGGAAGGAAGGAAGGAAGGAAGGAAGGAAGGAAGGAAAGTTGGAAAGAAAGGAGGGAGGGAGGAAGAAAAGATAGAGAGGAATGAAAGGAAGGAAGGAAAGAAAAAGAAGAAAGAAAGAAAGAAAGGCAGACAGGCAGGAAGAAAGAAAAGATAGAGAGGAATGAAAGGAAGGAAGGAAGAAAAGAAAGAAAGAAAGAGGCAGACAGGCAGGAAGAAAGGAAATGTGGGATGATCAGTTGCAACAGAGAGGCCCAGGAAGGAAGGAAGGAAAGAAGGAAGGAAAGCTGGAAAGAAGGGAGGGAGGGAGGGAGGAAGAAAAGATAGAGAGGAATGAAAGGAAGGAAGGAAGGAAAGAAAAAGAGAAAGAAAGAAAGGCAGACAGGCAGGAAGAAAGAAAAGATAGAGAGGAATGAAAGGAAGGAAGGAAGAAAGAAAAGAAAGAAAGAAAGAAAGAAAGAAAGAGGCAGATAGGCAGGAAGAAAGGAAATGTGGGATGATCAGTTGCAACAGAGGCCCAGGAATGAAGGAAGGAGGGAAGGAAGGAAGGCTGGAAAGAAGGGAGGGAGGGAGGCAGGCTGGAAGGAAGGGCGGAAGGAAGGAAGGAAATTTGGGATGATCAGTTGCAAGAGACAGGTGAAAGAAGGAAGGAAGAGAAAGAAAAAGAAAGGAAGAAAGAAAGAGGAAGTGATGGAGATTGTTGCTTTATTCTCTTTGCCCTTTCAAGCCGATTATTTTAGGAACTTTGCCACTTTCAAAACCGATCTTAAGAAAAATGTGGGTTTCTCTCTTCATCGTCTCTCTTTCCTTTGGTTTTGTGTCCTTTAGAATATAAGCAAGGGCGAGGGTAAGTTTCATTTCTTCCAGCTCATGCCAGCTGCTGTGATAATTTTTGGAGCTTCGCCGAAGGAGCCAATTCTTTCCATCCTAAAGTGTGTCCCCCGTCCCCCACGTGTCCCAAAGCATCTGGAAGGGACCTGTTTCGGATAGGCTCCCTTAAGCAGAAGACCCATTAACTTTAGCTGTCTTCCTAATGGTTCTCAGGCAGGCTTGGCTCAGCCTGGAGTTTAGCATCTGTGGTTGTTTTCCTTCAGTAGGAATCTAGTTGCTTTTAAGTTGTTTTTGGTTCTTCTGCTAAATCCAAGGGCTGCACTTCACCAGCAAAGCTGAAATAACAGTCTCTTTGCTCAGGCAGAATTGCTGAAAGGGCATTAAAAAAAAACCATTTATGTGGTTTGAATTCCAAGTTAATGGAATTGCGCAATCACATTCTGTGTTATTGTTGTGGCCCACCAGTGGCCAGCAAAGCTGGCAGCAGATTCGGACAGTGAGGAGGTTGGGGAGGAAGATGGGCCAGTCCTGGAGTCTGGGGAAGGCTCTGATGAGGGCTCTGTGTCGGAGGCAGAGAGGGGGCCAGAGCCGTATGCCAGCTATCAGCTGCCTTTGGAGTCAGACATCAGTGAGGCAGAAGAACAGCTGGAGCCTGTTCCCAGTGTGCGCATGTGCAGAGTTGCCAGACGAAGGGAACAGCTGAAGAACAGGGGTTGACTTGAGAGTAAGGCCGCAGGTGGACGATGAATGGCCCCTCCCAGAGGGAATCAAAGAGGAGCGAAAGGGGAGTGGAGTTTGCAGGAGACAATTAGTTCATTTAATTGGTTCGTGACTCTCCGAGACTCCTTCCCAAGTTTTGCAGAGATCGGCCTGGCAGCTCTCCAAGCCAGATAAGGTCTGTGACTATATATCCTCCCTTGAAAGACTTTGCCGGATGTGAATGAGCAGAATTCACAGACAATTAATAAAAGGGGTTTTTGTCGGGATCAGGAGTTTGCTTTATGCTCTTGGGAAGCCTCGGTCAGAACAGTTAGAAAAGAGAGCCAGTTTCGTCTATAGGGGTTAAGGCTATGAGTCGTGAGTTCAAATCCAGCCTTAGCCAGGAAAGCCAGCTGGATGACTTTTGGGCCAGTTTTTCTCTCTCTGTCAGTCCTCACAGGGTGATGGTTGTGGGAAAAATAGGAGGAAGGAGTACTGTATTGTGTGTGTGTGTGTGTGTGTGTTCGGCACTTTGAGTTATTTCTGGGAGTTGAAGTCCACATGTCTTAAAGGGGCCAAAGTTTGTCATGTTGGCTCAGGAATTCTGGGAGTTCAAGTCCACAAGTCATAAAGGGGCCATAGTTGTCCACCCCTGGATTTAAAGATGAGGATAAATTATTGGTTTGCTGCATACCGAGCTTGGATATCATGTATTAGTAGTCAGCCTGTCTACTGCTCCATTGATTTAGTCTACAGTCTGGTGTAATGTAAAGTTAAGAGGCCCATGATAAGACATGCAGGGATGTTCCGTAAAACAGCAAATACTGCAATTTTAATACAGGTACATTTGATGGAAGGCTAATGGCCAGAGAACAACAGTTATTGTTTAAAAGGAAAGGCAATCTTTTGCTCGCTTGGGGAAAAAAAATAGTTTGCACGCACGGTATACATTACTTTAAGCGACTCTCCGGAACAAAACTTCCCTTTAAATAGGTTTTTTGGGGGGGGTTGTAAAAAGTTTTTTATTTTTCCTTGCAAATTGATTCTTCGATATACATTCTTATAATTGCTATTTAACAATTGTCAATTCATGATTTTTCCACCTGTATATTTACATTTTGATATTTTCTTTTTCCCCCTCTCCCCTTAATTTAATCATGTGTTGTCTGGGATATTTATTTCATATTTTGTTCCTTTTTCTTTCTATTTATATCTTTTTTCAAGCCACTCATAAAATCGCCCCCATGTCCTGTAGTAAACTGATTCCTCTTTGTCCTCTCAGTGTCAACCTGTTCATTTCTACAGAGTCTAATATCTTCCTTATTACCTCCCCCTTCCGATGGGATTCTCTCTGCTTTCCAATTTTGTGCAAATACAATTCTAGCTGCTCTCGTTATTTGTACAATCAAATATGAATCTTCTTTATTATATTTCTCTGGTAGAATACCCAATAAAAATACCCCTGGCTTAAATTCGATGGGTTGATGTATCATTTTCTCTAAACATGTTTATATTTTAACCCAACAGCTACACACCCACCACATATGATAATATGTTCCTGGCAATTGGTGACATTTCCAATATTTAGCTGATTTATCCTTAAATACTTTTGCTAATCTTTCAGGTGTCATGTGCCATCTATGAAACATTTTATATAAATTCTCTTTGTATGCTGTCGCCATTGTCAATTTATAGTTCCTTTCCCATAGTTGTTGCCATTTTTCTAGTTCTATTGTGTATCCAATGTTTTTTGCCCATCTTATCATTGTTTCTTTAACCTCTTCTTCTAAATTTATTCTAAGTAGATAACTGTACAGTTTTTAATCATTTTTCATCTGTTCCATGAGTATCCTTGAAATACACAATACAAGACAAAACAATAGCAGAGTTGGAAGGGACCTTGGAGGTCTTCTAGTCCAGCCCCCTGCCTAGGCAGGAAACCGTATACCGTTTCAGACAAATGGCTATCCAACATCTTCTTGGTGGCGCAGTGGTTAGAGTGCTGTACTGCAGCCACTTCAGCTGACTGTTATCTGCAGTTCGGCTGTTCAAATCTCACCGGCTCAGGGTTGACTCAGCCTTCCATCCTTCCGAGGTGGGTGAAATGAGGACCCAGACTGTGGGGGCGATATGCTGACTCTGTAAACCGCTTAGAGAGGGCTGAAAGCCCTATGAAGCGGTATATAAGTCTAACTGCTATTGCTATTCTTAAAGACTTCCAGTGCTGGGGCATTCACAACGTCTGGAGGCAACTTCTCGTCCGCTGATTAATTGTTCTAACTGTCAGGAAATTTCTCCTTAGTTCTAAGTTGCTTCTCTCTCCTTGATTAGTTTCCACCCATTGCTTCTTGTCCTGCCCTCAGGTGCTTTGGAGAATAGTTTGACTCCCTCTTCTTTGTGGCAACCCCTCAGATATTAGAACATTGCTATCATGTCTCCCCTAGTCTTTCATTCTATTCTTGCATGTGCGGGGGGAGGGGCGCAAGCGGGAGACACGCACACACATGTGGGTGGGACGCATGTGCAGGGGAGCATTCGCTTTGCATTTTGGGGCTTCGTGCAGCGCCATGAATTTGCTGAATTCATTGTATACTTAAAACTTTTCTCTTTCCAAGGAAATGAAAATCAAGCTGTTAAAATTCTGTCAAACAAACAACAGGCAAAATCAGCGTTAGTGCCCAATTAAAAAAAAAAGAAAGATGCCAGATAAAAAGATGCAGAGTTCACCCAGCTAAAACTTTTGGAAAATGCCATTAGATGTTTTGGTGGGAAGATAACATTTGCTGTGAGGTCCTTTGTGATCTCTGAGCTTCTTTTTTTTGGCAGACGTTTCATTACCGGACTGGGTAATGTCATCAGTGCTAACTCCACTCCCTTCTTGCCCTGATGATGTTACCTAGTTGGGTAATGAAACATCCGCCCCCAAAAACACACACAATCAAGCTCAGAGAGCACCAAGGACTCCTCCTTTCGACCATGAACAGAGCCGAGGTGGCGCAGTGGGTAGAGTGCAGCACTGCAGGCCACTTCAGCTGACTGCTAGTTCAGCAGTTCAGTGGTTCAAATCTCACCAGCTCAGGGTTGACTCAGCCTTCCATCCTTCCGAGGTGGGTAAAATGAGGACCCAGATTGTTGTTGGGGGCAATATGCTGACTCTGTAAACCGCTTAGAGAGGCCTGAAAGGCCTATGAAGCGGTATATAAGTCTACTGCTATTGCTATTGCTATGAACTACAAATATTCCCCTTTATCAATGCATTTCCCGTTCCTTTGCTTTTTTATATTTTATACTTTCAAAATTAAAAAAAAGTTTTTGTAACGTTCCCGTGGTTCGTCCATGAGGCCAATGTTGAGAAAAGACAGGAGACAACCTTTTATCGGGATGGAGCGACCCAGATTGGGGGTCTGAGAGCCCCTTTTATTGAGATAGGACAAAGGCAGGAGGAGCAATAGCATGTGAGTAAAAACAGCCTGTAAAAGTACAATTTCTAATCTACTGCTCAGTCTATATATGGTCAAATCCTGGACGTCAATGGTAGGGCACATCTCAGAATGTTATGTTATGCACTATCAGGATGTTATGGCGTTCTAGGAGTTTGTTTTCTCCTGTGTGGTTCAGCGTGGCTCTGCAAGCCCTAGTATGAAGTGGACAGTGGGTGACACACACCTACACAAGGAACTATATTACAGCAAGTTTTGAAAGAAATAGAACTTGATATGGATGGGAACACCTGGAGGATCTGTAGGCTAGGAAGGACGTGAAGTTTTATTGGGGTCAGTGCTAAGACGTTCTATTTTTTTTTTCTTTGACCCCAACCCTTCGTTTCCCTTCCCTTCTTTTCCCTGTTGTGGGGAAAAACAAAAGCTGCAGATTTGGGACACGGCGGGACAAGAAAGATTTCGTTCCATCACGCAGAGCTATTATCGCAGTGCCAACGCGTTAATCCTGACCTACGACATCACCTGCGAAGAGTCCTTCCGGTGCCTCTCCGAGTGGCTGCGGGAAATCGAGCAATATGCCAGCAATAAGGTCATCACCGTCCTAGTTGGTAAGAGGCATTGGCCTGTTGATCCAATACCAGGGATCAGTCAGGTGCAACCGATCAGGAAGCAAGGCGGTTCAAATGACTTCAGGTTTACTGCTTGCTAACGCGCTCAACAAGAATCCAAACTACTAACAGTCAAAGCTAATTAGCGGTAGATAAAAGTGAATGGAATTCAAGGTGGGTTGGATTTAGATCTCCTGTGAACACAAAGGGACTCCAAACTGATGATGTGCTCGACACCTCCCTCAGCCTGGTCATCTCCTACATCTTGCCAGATTAAAGCAACAACCTGCATAAGCATTAGATGTTCTCTGTGAAGGGCTAGGGAGGGTCCATCTTCACCCTTTTCCTGCATACCAAATATTCCAAGCTTCCTCTTTACTCTCAGGGAGAAAGTCCCTCCCTCCTGCCACTCTGGACCAGACTTTGCCATACTTAGGAAACCCAAATCTTTTTTTTTTACCCAGCTCCCCCCACCTCCCTCTTGTATATCATATTTTGCGGAGTATAAGACGCACCGGAATATGAGACGCACCAAGATTTTGAAAAGGCAATTTAAAAAAAAAATTTTTTTTTTTTGCACTCTGCAAAACTCCCCAAAATGGCCCATTTTTCATGAAAACTGGCCCAGTTTTTTTCAAAGTAAGGGCATGGATAGCCTTTAGGAGGCTTGTAGAGTGCTCCTGGGGGGTGGGGGGCCAAAAATGAGTAAAACCGGCCCATTTTTTGTGAAAACGGGTCTGTCAAAAAAAAAAGGGGGGGCATAGATAGCCTTCAGGAGGCTTATAGAGTGCTCCTGGGGGCCGGGGGCAAAATTGAGCAAAAAACAGCCCGTTTTTTACACATGTCTGCCCTCCTCAGCCTCCAGGAGGTCTCTGAAAGCCTCCTACAGGCTCTGCACGGCCATTTTGGTGAAGGGGTGGGGTTACGGGAGGCAAAAAATGCTGTATTCATTGTATAAGACGCACCCAGATTTTCAGCCTCTTTTTTGAGCAAAAAAGGTGCATCTTATACTCAGGAAAATACGGTAGTTGATATTCAGCTCAATAAGAATCTCTACTCTTTGTTCAGTTGTTGGCTTCATGACTTTCTCAATCCCGCCTAATTTCTTCCCCCTCCTGCTTGTTTTCTTTAGGAAACAAGATTGATTTATCCGATAAGCGAGAAGTCTCCCAACAGAGAGCCGAAGAGTTTTCCCGAGCCCAGGATATGTACTATCTGGAGACCTCGGCAAAAGAATCCGATAACGTGGAAAAACTCTTTTTGGACTTGGCTTGTCGGCTGATCAGCGAAGCGAGGCAGAACACCCTGCTGAACAATGTGGAGTCTCCCTTGCCGGGCGAAGGAAAAAGTATCAGTTATTTGACTTGTTGCAATTTTAACTGATCCGCGTTTGAACCCCAAGAGTGATGACTGCTCCTTTTACGGGCCTCTCTCTCCGGAGGCAAAGGCTGCTATGACCCGGTCTGACTGGTGGAGATACTCAGGCACCCGATCATGAAGCATGCCAACCTGGCCATTTGTCTGCAGGGTCAGTCTAGAATATAATCCCCCTTTTTCCCCCCTTTTCTTTTTAACACATGTCCCATCCCGGAGCCCCCCAAAATTTGGAGATTAAAGATTCAAAAAGATGCTAGGTAGCGGCTGGTGTTCACTTCTCGGAAGCACCCGGGATCCTTTCCCTTGGAAATTCAGGATGAATTGTGCCTGCCTTTTACATCTTTACAAGAAGGAAAACGAGAGGCGCGTTAGAAAATGGCTGCGGATTGCCAGCTAAGTTGACAACGCTTGTATATAAACCAGGACCCGGAGTGCCATTTTGTACGGCACAAACTCCACCGAGTGTGCGTGTTGCGTGCGTGATTTCTGTTTTTTGTTTTTTTTAAAAAAACCCTAAGTATTAATGCATCTGTGTTCTGGGATTTTGGTAAATGCGGAAGTTAAAAAAAAACGGGATAGGCTGGTTCGTTAGCAATCAGGTGTCTTGAGATTGGACGGCTGCCCTTTCGGTTCTTGTATTCCCGAAGCTAAATTTCCTCTGGGGTCACCTTACTCTCTTCTCCACAGATAGATGCGTCCTTGTAAAGGGATGGATCCTAAATACAGCCGTCTTTTGGTTAGTTCACGCCTGCGGGGCACTGCTCGTTCCGAGGATAAGAGACCAACGACACAAATTTAAGAGTTGGCCGCTAGTTATCCCTGCACCTCTGATCAAATAAGAGTTCCAAAACTTTCTCTCAGCTCCGCATTTTGCCATACGGTGGGGCTTCCAAACCCACTTCGTTTCTTGCAGAAAGGAGCTGTTAAAAGTTTATACGTAACCCTCCACCGGTCTTGGATTTTAGCCAAAATAGCTTCTTTGTGAGAAATGCTGGATCCGGGAAATCTGGATTTCAGATGCGGTTGAGAGAATGTTGCAGCACAGAGGCTGGGGGCTATACCTATGCACAAATGTCACTCGTGGGGAGTACTTCGTTGTTGATGCATTTGAGGAATGGGGCATGGATGGTCCTGTGTTTGTCCTGGGAAGTTCTTAGAAGTCCCTCTTGAAATGAGCTGCTCAACGTAGCAGGTAGACCTCATGGCTGAATCCTGCTTTTATAACTAGACCCACTAGCACCAGTTCTGGAGTTTGCTCTCTTGTTGGAAAAAGGCGTGTACAATTTCAAAAATGTTTTTTTTTATAAAAAAAAATATACGGTTGAGGGGGCGGGGAAAAAATAGCGTGTTCTAAATCTTTTAGGCGGCTTTATCGAGGCTGCGATCCTCTTGCAGAGTACGTAGCCCTTTAAAGCTAATTTTAAAAGGCAGAAACGCAAGCCCACTTCCCACAGTCACTTGGGAGATTCGTTTGTTTGTTGTACTTGGGATTTCACTATGCACGGGCCCTTGGGTGCGTACGCCAAGAACGGTGTGTAAGCAATACCCTTGAACCAAAGCCTGGAAGGACGATACGCACAAAAGTCTCACGCAAATTGGCAAATTCAGCACTCCCAACGTCGAATTGCAAGGAGTCAACGCAAATTTCCTCCCCTATCGGTGCTTCATTCCTTGCATTCCTTGAAGGGAGACAAACGGACTTGTCTGGAACGCAATGGGCTCACGACGGGTTATTAAGATTAGCATGTCACGGCTGGAAGTTCTATATTGAGCATCACTTAATTTGGGTAATTGGGAAGAAGCAAATTGAGATTTTGGTATCCAGTGCAGAGGAGGTTCTACACCACATCAGCCTCCAGTAAAAGCAGTCGTATCGTCAATTCAAGAGGGCCAGCTGGTACAGGATATTTGGGGGGGATTCAATTGTGCTCAAACTTGTGACTGATGTCCCCTTTTGCATTAAAATAAAGCTGCTAAAATTTTAGCCTTTTTGAGAATAAAGCTGACATTTTAAAAGCGTTGCTTTTTTTTGCCCTTCTTTCTTTCTTGCGGTTTACTTTTCTTTTTCAAAGTCCAACGTTACTGATATAAAAATCACAATCCTTGCAGATGTAGGACAACAGCTTCCAATGTTCATTTAAAGTTTAACAAAAGTGGGAACTCTCTGTTCTGTCCAGGTAGTCCTTGACTTAACCACTATAATGGAACCCCAAATTTCCCTTGCTATTCAAAACAATCGTTCAGTGAGTTTTGCCCCGTTTTTATGACCTTTCCTGCCACTGCGATGAATCACCGCAGTGGAGCTAGTAACACTGTTAAGGGAATGTGGCTTCCCCGTTTTGCTTTGCTTGTCAGAAGGTCACATGACCAGACACTGCAACCGTCATAAAGTACATGCCAGTTGCCAAGCCTCTGAATTTTGATCACGTGACCACGCGGCTGCGGCAATGGTTGTGTGAAAAGCGGTTATAAGTTACTTTTTTCATGTGCTGATGTAATTTTGAGGAGTCACTAAATCAGAGGTAGGTTCCTGCTGGTTTGGACCGATTCTTCCGAAGCGGTAGTGCTGCCTTCAAACAGAGAGTGAACAGGTTCTCTTGGTTTTTTAAAAAGTGGGCCCGCGCACCCACCCCGGGTTATACCATATTTTTCAAGAGTATATGACGCACCTTTCCCCCCCCAAATCAATCTTGTTTCCTAAAGAAAATAAACAGGACGCACCCCTTTCCCTCAAAAAAGAGGCTGAAAATCTGGATGTGTCTTATACACTGAATACAGCATTTTTGGCCTCCCAAAACCCCGCCCCTTCACCAAAATGGCCACGCATAGCTTTTAGGAGGCTTCCAGAGTGCTCCTGGAAGCTGGGGAGGGCAGAAATGAGCAAAAAACGGGCTGTTTTTTGCTCAATTTTCTCCCTCCCCAGCCCGTCAGGAGCACTCTATAAGCTGCCTAAAAGCTATCCATGCGCTTTTTTGACAAAAAACGCCTGTTTTTGCAAAAAATGGGCCACTTTTTGCTCGTTTTTGCCCCCCCCCCCCAACCTCCAGGAGCATTCTACATGCATCCTAACCCCCAACCCCCGGAGCATTCTACAAGCATCATGCCGTTTCTTTGAACAAACGGTTTTTGGGAGGTTTGTAGAGTGCAAAAACTTTTTTAAAATTTGCCTATTCAAAACCTTGGTGCGTCTTATACTCCGATGCATCTTATACTCCGAAAAATATGGTATCTTTATTCCAGCTTCTGAAGCCCAGCTTATCCAGAGCAGCAGCAGCGATTTTCTTTTTTTCCCTGACCAATTTTTGTTCAATTGCACACATGCTCAGCGAACCGGTAGTAAACTGGTGAGGAACCCATCACTACACTAAATGAATAGTTGTTAAGTCAAGGACTACCTGAATATAAAGTTAGAGTTAAAATACGACTTGCAGTGTTGAGGGAAAGATGGTGGGTAGCAGACTTACTTGATCTGAAACTTCTTCCAAGTTGTGAACCAAAACAGCCAATGCAATCCTAAATTGCATTAACAGAGGGATACAACCAAAATCAAGTGAGGTACTAATACCATTCTATAAAGCCTTACTAAGAATAGTTAGCATACTGCATTCTGTTTTGGTGACGACAGAATAAAAAAAGATGTTGAGACTCTAGAAAAAGTACAGAAAAGAGCAACAAAGAGGATCAGGGGACTGGAGACTAAAACATATGAAGAACAGTTTCAGGAACTGGGCATGGCTAGTCTAGTGAAGAGAAGGACCAGGGAAGACAGGATAGAAGTCTTCCAATATTTGAGGGGCTGCCACAGAGAGGAGGAGGTCAAGCTATTCTCCAAAGCACCTGAAGGCCAGACAAGGAACAACGGATGGAAACTGAACAAAGAAGGATTCAACCAGGAAATAAGGAAGAATTTTCTGACAGTGAGAGCAATCAACCGATGGAACAGAAGTTGCCTTCGGAAGTTGTGGGGAGCTTCATCACTGGAGGCTTTCAAGAAGAGATTGTCAGAAATGGCGTAGGGTCTGCTTGGGCAGGGGGTTGGACTAGATGACCTATAAGGTCCCTTCAAACTCTTAATCTGTAATCCTGAATGTCTACACCGCCTCTCCGTAGAGTTATTACTTTATTTTATTTACAGTTCTTATATACAGCCATAGGACTTCCAGCAATTCACAATATCAAAATTTATAACAGTAGACAAATGCAACTAGTTCTTATTTAACCATGCTGGTTGGAACAAGACAGTCTGTCATCAAGCGACACAGTTTTAAGTCAAACAATGTGCTCATGTTGCTTAGTGATGACAGTTCCAGCAATCCTGGTTGCCATTGTTAAACAATGGGTGGGCCATTCAGTGAGGATCTCACCTGATGGTAGTAGCATCTGACTTCCTGCTGGCTTCCCCAATGACTTTGCTTATGGAAGCTGGCACAGAAGATCACAAATCATGATCACATAAAGCGAAGGGACGCTGTGACATCTCTTTAAGTACAAGACCTGGTCATAACTACCATTCATTCAGAAGCCACCATAAATTCAAATGGTTGCTGAATGAGCGGTCGTTAAAACAAGAAGCACCTGTACATCAAAGAGATGAAACTGTCACTCAACTGTCTCCTCATCCAAGGAACGAGCAAGAGGTTTTGCAAACAAGCTCAGTTTAAATCATCTCTCGTGATGGTGCCCTCCATGTTGGGCAGCTGCTCATGGTCGGAGAAGAGTTCAGAAGACCAGTCTGCGACATCAGGCACGGGAGAAGTTGTAGGAAGCAGTTTTGGTCGTCTGAAGTCTACCAAAGGTGGTTTGTCAGGCGATTCGTTGACTGGAGGACCAAGCATCGTTCTCTGTTGACACATAAGCTGGCCTCCAATATCAGCTTCTTCCGGTTGCTGCTTTTTAGGAAGAAATCCGACCTTTGCTAAGTTGGAAAGATTTCTTGGACTACAGGTTCCTCCTTGAATTGCAGAAAGAGGAAAATCCTCTATAACTCGGCCATCACCGTGAAGCCTGATGAAGCTTTTCCTTCTCTTCCTTCTCCACGATTTTACATCCTGACCTTGGATTTCCCCTGAAGGAGGACTCCATTCTTGGCCAACATCTTCGGACAGCAATTCTTGCGCCGAGAGGCGACTCAGAGGCCCACATGGATTGTCCGTGCCAGCTTCTGCGTTGCTTGACCTTGCGGAGGGCGAGAACCTGCTGACGAGTTGTTTCACCAAAGAGTTTTTAGAGGGGAGCCTGGGCTTTTTACACCTGGCCTTGTCCCAAGGCAATTTATTCGGGGGTAGTTGGCTTCGAAGGGATCCTTTCCCTCCAGGGAGGCTGTCTGGATGACAAGGCCTTGCGAGGGGATCGGGAGTGAAGTCCAGGGTACCAATAGGGCTGCATTCAGACTTGAACCCTGAGCTGGCAATCGGAGTACTTGTTTTGGGGGTCGAGACATCCATGGTACCATATAACGATAACCCATAATGAGAAGTAGTCCCACTAGCATTTCCCTTCCCTTGCCTTGGCATGAATTCTGATTTTATACAGGTTGGGGTGAGCGTGCCAGTTCGCGGCGTGATTATCTGGGGCCTGTGTAATGTTGCTGGAGTGCTTTTCGTCGATCCCACGATGCTAATATCAAAAAGATCCGCTGAAGCATCAAAATTAGCCTCGGGGCAACTGGAACCCGCCTGCGGGAAACAGCAGACATCCCTTCCTCTCCAAGAACGGTCTGGTTCTTCCGCGAGCAACTCGTTCTCTTTGTCTTCGCCTGATTTTTCACCGAGAACCGAGGCAGGACGCCACTCTGGACCGTTTGAGAGATTAGCAGTGGAGCTGCCGTTGTCAAGCCTGGCAAGAAATTCAGTCAAGCCTTTGGAGGCAGCTTCTGGAGCAGTTGCACCTCCTGTAGCAAGGTGTTCCTTAGGTCTCTGGTGGGGCAAAAGGTGCCGTGGATTTGCTAGCCCATAGCTGGACTGGATGCTGATTTTACAGGAAGGATCTTTCCGCTCCGATGCGAAGGGGCTTTCTAATATATCACCATCTTTTCCTTTTGTGGAACCTCTACTTCCTAGTTCGTCCCTAGGGGTGAGACTCTGCGGAGAAGGATACAAACAAGACTTCTGACCTTTGGGTACATCTCCATTATCTTGCGTCACGTTTTGGCCTTTGAAATTATAAACCAATTGGTTGTGTGACATGATAGATCCATCTTCGCCTTTTGGCTTCTCTGAGCTGGCCTCGCGTGTATCTAAAGCTGTGTCTTCTGATGAGGTGGACGACCAGGTTAGCCCGAATGAGTAAGGCCAGAGGTTGAAAAAGCCATTTCTGTGACTTGATTGAGTCACATCCAAATCGCCGGAGAGATGGAGGCTCCTTAACTCTCCGCTTGGGTGATCAGATGCCAGGACATGATCCAGAGGCCGTAAAGCCCCATGACTCTGCTTCAACTGACCACTTCGCTGCTGCTCGATATAGTGGATAACGGTGTAGCCCACAAGCCCAGGGTGGGGTAGGGACATCTCACAGGCGACGAGAGCTTTGGCGCGTCTCTCCCTTTGGCGGCCATTTTGCAATAAGGGCTTGTCAGAAGAGACAACGCAGGGCATGTCGGAACTCTGCAAAGAAATGAAAATCAGTTGCTTGTTGATGAAATTAAATGTCAGGCCTGGATCGCCTTCCTCTGCTCACCCACCTGACAAGGGAGAACTCAGAAACCTGTTCTATCACGTTGTCCATATCAGCCAATTTCAAACCAGTTACTTGAAACAGGCTAGTTTAAACTAGGCACAGGAAACTTTAGTCACAGTTCTAGATCCAGACTAAGAGGAAGCTAGCTCTATCATCTATCTATCTATCTATCTATCTATCTATCTATCTATCTATCTATCTATCTATCTATCTATCATCTATCTATCTATCTATCTATCTATCTATCTATCTATCTATCTATCTATCTATCATCTATCTATCATCTATCTATCATCTATCTATCTATCATCTATCTAATCTATCTATCTATCATCATCTAACTAGCCATCATCTAGCTAGCTATATAGCTACCTAGATACCTAGAACTCTCTACCCCCTCATCTATCTATCTATCTATCTATCTATCTATCTATCTATCTATCTATCTATCTATCATCTATCTATCTATCTATCTATCTATCTATCTATCTATCTATCTATCTATCTATCTATCTATCTATCTATCTATCCATCCATCCATCCATCTATCTATCTATCATCTAGCTAGCTACATAGCTACCTAGATACCTAGAATTCTCTCCCCCTTATCTATCTATCTATCTATCTATCTATCTATCTATCTATCTATCTATCTATCTATCTATCTATCTATCTATCTATCATCTATCTATCTATCTCTCCATCCTTCTCTCCATCCATCCTTCTCTCCAACCCTCTCTATCCCTCCCTCCCTCTCTCCATCCATCCATCCTTCTCAGTCCATCCATCCATCCAACAATCCATCCCTCCCTCTCTCCATTCACTTCCCTCTCTATCCATCCCTCTCTCCATCCATCCATCCATCCCTCTATTCATCCATCCATTTGGAAAATTTATATTCCTTGCAGACAGCTGGTCACTTGCATCCTCATTGAGACCACTTGGAAGTTTATCGGTGTCCTCAGGGTCACCTGAGTGCTGCAGTCTGCAATTTTTCCCTCTGGAAATCCATTTCTTCTCCCACACCATTTAAAGGGTGTTCACCCCAAATTCTATAGCTAAAAGTCCAGTTGCCTCCTGAAGAAGCACCCTTGAGACAACCCTGACCTGGATGACTGAGAATCTCTACAGATGTTTAGCTATACAATTTGTATATTTGGGATGAACACCTTTGGAATGGTGTGGGAGTAGGGAAACTCCAAATGCTTCAAGGACCCTCTAAAATGATGCAAATGGCCAGCTGGCTACAAGGAATATAAATCCTTCCAATTCCCTACTATCCTGTCAGAGCCGAAGAAGCTTCTCGGATGAGAAGCGAAACGACTTCAAAAGAAAAAACAAGAAAGTCCAGTTGCCTCCTGAAAAAAGCACCTTTGGGACTATTGGAACTGTTATTTCAGGCTGTTAAATGCCAATTATGAGGATGCTCATAATTTACAGAGGAAACCTGACCAGGCACGCACAGAAAGTTGCCCAACAAAGCAAATTATCCGTCATGCTTAAATTGCATGTTTCCTAAAAGATTCATTCCGAGAAGAACCGTCACCTTAATCCTGAAGACAAACTTTTTCCCAACAAAGCAAGTTTCAACGGCATGAGATACGGCACCAAACACGGCATCGTTTTCGTCCTCTCCTGCTTCGCGGTTCAATTCTTTGATGTACCTTGACAGAGAATAATTCAATGTCCAATTTAATAGCACTCCCACAACACTTGTTAAAAGTTATAACTCAGAAAGGAAAGCAAACAAATAGAAATGTTTCATATTCCTTGTGAACATATCTTATAAGCTCTTTAAAAAGCCCAGCCCAAGTTGCTGAATTCAGAATTTCTTTTTATTTTTTTTATTTTTTAAATGTGTTTTTATTTTATTTACATTTTCATTTTCGTACAGTCACATATGTACTGTGCAGAACCGGGGCCATGTAACATTAAACAATAAACACAGCCATTCCTCTTGTCGACAATACCCCCCAAAATAGAAACCCAATGTACCTCTTCGACCCTCCATACACCCTTTCTTTTGCCCCCCTCCAACTTTCCCTCTTCCCTCCATCATTCCCCTCTACCCTACTTCCCCTCCCCTTCTACCACTCCTCTCTCCTGGTACACTCCCTCCCTTCCTTCTCACCCTCCCTCCAATCCTCTCTCCCACCCTCTCTACCCCTCTTTCTTCTATCCCTCTACTCCTCCCTTCGGTGTATTTCTACTATATGTTAATATATTCAACTGAATTCAGAATTTCAAGGCACACAATAAACAAGCAACATATTTCTGCTTTCTGACCCAATTCCTCTTTTGCTGATAATCATTTATCTGCGTAAGTTATAAATCTTTCCGCATGGTGTAACTGTCTGCTGATGTATTTTTTTCAACTGGTTCTTCATACATCAGATTCTTCCAGAAAACCTTAGGTATCTCTAATGCGTGGTTAGAATCATGGAAATCATGTTGTCAATTACACATTGCCTTCCCAACTGACAGTTGTTTTCAGATATCGTTGTGGCCCCCCAGCGGCCAGCAGAGCGGGTAGCAGATTCGGACAGTGAGGAGGTTGGGGAGGAACATGGGCCAGTTCTGGAAGCTGGGGGAGTCTCTGATGAGGACTCTGCATTGGAGGCAGAGAGGGGGTCGAGGCCTTCTTGACAGTTCTCAGCTGCCTTCAGAGCTAGACAGCAGTGAGGCGGAGGAACAGCTAGAGCCTGTTCCCAGTGTGGCATGCGCAGAGCTGCCAGAGGAAAAGAACAGCTCAGAAATCAGGGTCGAGTTGGGAGTAAGGTCACAGGTGGATGGTGATTGGCCTCTCCCATAGGAAATAAAAGAGGGGTGAAAGGGGAGGGGGCTTTTGCAGGACACAATTTGTTCGTTCAGTCATTAGATTCGTTTCAGGAGTGCGAGGATCTGTCCATGAATCTCAGAGACTCTGTGCCAAGTCTTCCCTTGCAAAGCGCCTCATTTGGGGCTCCTTCTGGCAAAGGGGAAAATCCAACATTAGAATAGAACAGAATGGAATAGCAGAGTTGGAAGGGACCTTGGAGGTCTTCTAGTCCAATCCCCTGCTTAGGCAGGAAATCCTACACCACTTCAGACAAATGGTTCTCCAACATCTTCTTAAAGACTTCCAGGGTTGGAGCATCCACAACTTCTGGAGGCAAGTTGTTCCATTGATTAATTGTTCTAACTGTCAGGAAATTTCTCCTCAGTTCTAAGTTGCTTCTCTCCTTGATTAGTTTCCACCCATTGCTTCTTGTACGGTACCTCAGGTGCTTTGGATAGTTTGACTCCCTCTCCTTTGTGGCAACCCCTGAGATATTGGAACACTGCTATCATGTCTCCCCTAGTCCTTCTTTTCATTAAACTAGACATATCCAGTTCCTGCAACCGTTCTTCATATGTTTTAGCCTCCGGTCCCCTAATCCTCTTTGTTGCTCTTCTCTGCACTCTTTCTAGAGTTTCCACATCTTTTTTACATCGTGGCAACCAAAACTGATTGCAGTATTCAAAGTGTGGCCTTACCAAGGCATTATAAAGTGGTATTAACCCTTCACGTGATCTTGATTCTATCCCTCTGCTTTTTTGGCAGCAGCTGCAGACTGCTGGCTCCTATTTAAATGGTTGTCCACTAGGACTCCAAGATCCCTCTCACAGTTACTACTATTGAGTGAAGTACCACCTATACTGTACCTATGCATTTTGTTTTTCTTGTCTAAATGTAGAACCTTTTACTCTTTTCACCATTTAATTTCATTTTATTAGATAGTGCCCAATGTTCAAGTTTGTCAAGATCCTTCTGTATCTTAAGCCTGTCTTCTGGAGTGTTGGCTATTCCTGCCAACTTGGTATCATCTGCAAATTTGATGAGTTCCCCATTTATTCCCTCGTCCAAATCATTGATGAAGATGTTGAAGAGTACTGGGCCTAAAACAGAGCCTTGGGGTACTCCACTGCATACTTCCCTCCATGTAGATGCAGTTCCATTGAGGACTACACGTTGAGTACGGTTGGTCAGCGAGTTACGAATCCATCTGGTGGTGATGCTGTCTAACCCACATTTTTCTACTTTATCTAGTAGTAGGCTATGATCTACTTTATCAAATGCCTTACTGAAGTCCAAGTAAATTATATTGATGGCATTCCTCTGGTCCACTAATTTTGTCACTTTGTCAAAGGAAATTACGTTTGGTCTGGACATTTCCCCCCTATAAATAAATATATAATATTATATAATATATAATAAATAAATAACATGCAATGCTGTGTTATCAGCTAGTTTAAAATAAATTAGACGACCTTACATTATTGGGGGAAAAATATTTACCTTACCTACTCATTTTCAGTACAGAATTTAAATGTTCCGGGCAATAATCCAACAGCTATATTTTCTTTTAATATAGAGAATTGGTGTTAATGAAGATATTCCAGTGTTCTTATAAAGAGAAGAGAAAGGTGAGGGATAATTTCCCAGAGGTTAATCATGAATTCAGGGAAATGTGAACTTGAAGAATTTTTAGACTCAAGTCGAGAACGTTTCTCCATTTCACACACTGGCCCTGCCACAAATGTTATAGCTTTGCGAAATTAATTGCCATTATTAATATATACCAGCTTGGTATCCAGGCAGCAAACTGAACAGCAACTGTTCTGAGAGATATAATTAAATCACTCAAATAGATGGAAGGAGCAGCCTTGTGCTTCTCTACACAGTAATTCTTTTTGTTACCTTTGCAAGTCTTTTGCTGTAACTCCAAAATAGGTATCTAAACAGCTTCCAAATACGGTGACCTCAAAAACATCATGGGTGTCGGCTACCTCCAGTGAAAGTCGGTATCTGTAGTTTGCTTCTTTGGTGTTGCCCGAACAACCACACTTCTGGCAATTGTATCTGACAAAAGAAAGACAATGAAGGGATTTAAATGTTAGAATAGAATAACAGTTGGATGAGACCTTGGAGGTCTTCTTGTCCAAACCCCTGCTTAGTAAAGAAACCCTACCTCACTTCAGACAAAGGGTTGTCTAATCTCTTCTTAAAAACTTACAGTGTTGGACCATTCACAATTTCTGGAGACAAGTCCTTCCACTGATTAATTGAGTTTGAGTTTGAGTTTTATTTCATTTGTATGCTGCCCTTTTACCTAAAGGGACTCAGGGTGGCTCACAACTCAAGGGAAGGGGGGATACAGACAGTTAACAACAACACAAAAACAATACATAGTTAAAACGCAACAATCATACCATTCGAGATAGGGGCAACGATTCTTTAGCCCCAGGCCTGTCGGAACAGCCAGGTTTTAAGGGCTTTGCGGAAGGCCTGGAGGGTGGTGAGGGTGAGAATCTCCACGGGGAGCTCGTTCCAGAGGGTCGGAGCAGCCACAGAGAAGGCTCTCCTCCGGGTAGTCGCCAGTCGACACTGGCCGGCGGATGGAATTCGGAGGAGGCCTAGTCTGTGCGATCTAATCGGTCTGGTGGAGGTAATTGGCAGCAGGCGGTCTCTCAAGTACCCAGGTCCAATACTAATTGTTCTCACTGTCAGGAAATTTGTCCTCAGTTCTAAGTTGCTTCTCTACTTGATTAGTTTCTAATAACTTTCCTTCCTGCCCTGCCCTCTGGAAAATAGCTTGACCCCCTCCTATCTATGGCAGCCCCTCAAATATTGGAATGCTGCTATCGTGTCTCCCCTGGGTCCTTCTTTTCTTCAAACTAGACATATCCAATTCCAGCAACCGTTCTTCATATGTTTTAGCCCCAAGTCCCCTAATCCTCTTTGTTGCTGTTTTCTGCACTCTTTCTACATTCTTTCTAGTCTCCACATCTTTTCTATATCATGGCGACCAAAACTGAATGCCGTATTCCAAGTGTGGCCTTACCAAGGCCTTATAAAGTGGTATTAACACTTCACGTGATCTTGATTCTATCCCTCTGTTTATGCAGCCTAGAACTCTGTTGGCTTTTTTGGCAGCTGCTGCACACGGCTGGCTCCTATTTAAATGGTTGTCCACTAGGACTCCAAGATCCCTCTCACAGTTGCTACTATTGAGCAAGGTACCACCTATACTGTATCTGTATATTTTTGTTGCCTAAATGTAAAACCTTACTTTTTTCACCACTGAATTTCATTTTGTTAGATAGCGCTCAATGTTCAAGTCTGTCAAGATCCTTCTGTATCATGGAAAGCCTCACTACTGCAGGAGGCCTTAGGCTAGTCTCGCACCTACCACAACTTAAGCCTCTAAACAGAAACAAACCTTGGTCCCATTTTTTGAGAAAGGTAGAGTTTATTAGAGGTTGAGTATATCGCAGTATTGATCCCGGGCAATTGTCATAAACATGAACCAGGTGCCCAGTGTCCAAATTTTGATCACAGGACCATGGGGATGATGCATTAAGTGTGAATAACGGTCACATTTTTTCCGGTGCTGTTGTAAACTTTGGTGGTTAAACAAATGACTCGTGTCAACTCAAGGCCTGGGGAATGGATCCGGCCCGCAGAGTGCTTAGAACTGGCCCCATGGGACCGCTCTGGAAACAGCAAAGGACCAGCCCACAATACCTCTGCCAGCAAAAACGGAGTGGCTCTCCCCAGCTCCGTTTTCGCTGGCAGAGGATCGCAGGAGGCCGCCATTGACCCGAGTGATGTTGAGCTGGCCACGCCCACCCCGGCCACGCCCACCCCTCCCTCCCAAGGTCAAACCCAACCTTGATGCATCCCTCAATGAAATTGAGCTTGAGACCCCTGGTATAAGTGGAGGACTAACCGTAATTCTTGAGAGGGAGCATACCGTTTGAATTGCAGGGATATTTTGGAAAAGCAACTGTGACATGATGGATACACAAAGCTGCGGTTCTGGATGGAAATCACAGAGGCAACCAGGAAGTGTCCGCCATTCATGTGCTTTCACAATTATCTATTGGGGGGGGAGAAATAAGTTTTAGTTAACCCTGACTATGTTACATTCACTCTCCTTGTGCAACAATATTAACCTTGTTAAACCCAGGAGCTCCGGGAAAAAAGACAAAATGAATGGATAGCTCACCAGAAATTGCCAGATGGAAATGTGTTCTACCCCCTTTCTTCCTAGATAATGGGGGTGAGGGAAGTTGGTTCCAACATAGCTGGAGACCACCAAGATGAAGACATCCAGTTTAAATCCGTCCACTGGAAGAGAAGAAAGAAGTCTGATTTCCTGAAGGGATAGGAATAGGAAAGAATAGAATAGGAAAGGATAGAATAAGATAGGATATGAAAGACTAGAATAGAACAGCACAGCACAGCAAAGAATAGAATTCTTTATTGGCCAAATGTGATTGGACACACAAGGAATTTGTGTTAGGTGCAGAAGCTTTCAGTGTACATAAAAACTATAAACTATTATCATAGTCATCATAAAAATACATCATAAATCATAAGAGACAACACTTAGTGATAGAATCAACATAAATCGTACTAGGAAACTAAATTAAACAATATAAACCATAAAGATGCAAGCAACAAAGTTATAATCATAAGTAGAAAAGGAAATAGGTAATAGGAATGATGAGAAGAATAATATTAATAATCTTAGTGAACAGTCTGACAGTAGTTTTTTTAGCAGAATGATGGCATGGGGGAAAACTATCCTTGTGTTTAGTTGTTCTTGTGTGCAGTGCTCTATAGTGCCATTTTGAGGGTAGAAGTTGAAACAATTTAATGCTAGCTGTCTCAGAAATCTCAACTTTCCTGAAAGTAACCTTCATTCAGGTTCCCTCTCGAAACAGGAACTGGATTTCCATCTGCCCCAACTTTCCACCCAGGTGTTTCACCCAAGACAGTGAGGCCTTGAGTCACGAGAAAAGCTGCTGCCTGAACAACTGTAGTTAAAGTACTGGCTGGGGATGATGGAAAGCGAAGTCCACCCCTCGGCAGTCTGAAAAATCCAAGAACAGGTGTGGTTGGTGTGAAAAACCTTTCCCAGACCCATTCTTGAATACAGCTCGTCTGCCTGGAATCCACACTGTATATCGGACATTAATACAATTGAGCGGCTCCAGAGGTATTTCACGAGAAGAGTCCTCCACTCCTCTGCTCACAACAGAATCCCTTATGCCACCAGGCTCGAAATTTTGGGCTTGGACAACCTGGAACTATGCCGTCTATGATCTGACCTCATAGTACACTAAATCTGATCTCATAGTACACTAAATTGTCTGCTACAACATCCTATCTGTCAACAACTGCTTCAGCTTCAACTGCAATAATACACGGGCAACAATTGATACAAACTCAAGGTAAACCGCTCGAAATTCGATTGCAGAAAATACGACTTCAGCAACAGAGTGGTCAACGCCTGGAATGCTCGACCTGACTTCGTGTTACATCCTCAACCCCCCCCCCCAGCTTCAACCTTAAACTGTCTACCGTGGACCTCACCCCATTCTTAAGAGGACTGTAAAGGGGGCGTGCATAAGTGCACTAGTGTGCTTACCGTTACTGTCCTACTGTCCCCATTTATTTGTGCTCATTTCCTTGGTTCATGTCCATTTATACCGCATACAGATGGAAGGTTGAACAACTAGCATTGTGGTGTGACCAGAACAATCTGGAACTGAACACGCTCAAAACTGTAGAAATGGTGATAGACTTTAGGAGAAACCCTCCCATACTACCACCTCTTACAATACTAGACAACACAGTATCAACAGTAGAGACCTTCAAATTTCTAGGTTCTATCATATCTCAAGACTTAAAATGGACACCTAACATCAAAAACATCATCAATAAAGCACAACAAAGGATGTTCTTTCTGCGCCAACTTAGGAAGCTCAAACTGCCTAAAGAGCTGCTGATTCTGTTCTACAGAGGAATTATTGAGTCTGTCATTTGCACCTCTGTAACTGTCTGGTTTGGTTCTGCAACCCAACAAGACAGACCCAGACTTCAACGAATAATTAGAACCACAGAAAAAACAATTACTATCAACCTGCCTTCCATTGAGGACCTGTACACTACACAAGTCAAAAAGAGGGCTGTGAAAATATTTACAGACCTCTCGCATCCTGGAGATAAATTGTTTCAACTTCTAACCTCAAAAAGGTGTTATAGGGCACTGCATACCAAGACAACTAGATATAAAAACAATTTTTTTTCTGCTAAACAAATAATTCCCTCCCCACTGTCAAACCATTCACCAAGGTTGCATTACTATTACTATTAGCCTTCTCATCGTTCCTATCACCCATCTCCTCCCACTTAGGACTGCAGGACTGTAACTTTGCTGTTTGTATCCTTCTGATTTATATTGATATTGATTGTTTCCTGATTGCTTATTTGTACCCTATGACTATCATTAAGCATTGTACCTTATGATTCTTGGTGAATGTATCTTGTCTTTTTATGCACCCTGAGAGCATCTGCACCAAAGACAAATTCCTTGTGTGTCTAATCACACTTGGCCAATAAAGAATTCTATTCTTCCTTCCTTCCTGTTGCTCTCACTCTTCCCTTTCCTTCCTTTTTTCCTTCCTTCAATTTACTCTTACTCTTCCCTTAGCCAATAAAGAATTCCATGCCATTCTATTCTATTCTTCTTCTGTTCTGTTCTATGCTTATACCTGTTATCTTGTACATGCTTGACCAACTAAATTGGGGGGAAAAAATTAGACCCCGCCTTTTGTATAATGGATCGAGGCAGCCTGCATTGTATTCCCTCCTGCTATTTTAAAAAATAACAACAACCCTGTGAGGTAGGCCGAGCTGAATGGAACGGGCCCAAAGTCTCCCAGGGAGCTTTTATCGCTGAGGAGGAACTTCAACATATTCCAAAATTTTTAAAAATAATAATTGTGGAGAATAATAATAATAATGGGGTAAACCAGACGGTTATCTCTGCGCCTGAGTAGCGGTAACACACCTTCCAACAAGTACGCGGCTGCTTCTTCCGGAACCGACTTCGAGATTCAGGACGGAAGTGACGACAACACTTTCTTTTCTCCCGCGCGCCAATCAGCGAGGACGAGGAGGAGAGCTGCTCAAACGCCCTCCCCTTCTTTCTTTCCTGCCTCAACTCAATCTTTCTCCCCAGCCCCGCCCATTCTCCCGTTTCTAGCCAATCGGAGGGCTTCGCTGTTTCTACTTGCCGTGGCAACCACGAAGCCGGGGATGCCGGGGGCGGGGAGTATAAAAGCCACAGCCTACGCTTTTGCCTCAAGGCCGCAACCAATCGCAGAAAGTCTCCGAAGGCTTACCTGCCTTTCTGTCCCTTCTCCCACCTCCCTCTTGCTCTCTCTCCGCGAATCATCGAGTGGGGGGCGTGGCTTCTTTTCGAGAGGACCCTCTCATTCGTCCGTCTCGGGATATGGGCGCGGCCAGACGGTTTTCGGCCCCGCCTCCTTCCCGGAATCCGGGTATAAAAAGGGGAGAAACGGCGGCAGTCTTGATTTCGGTCGCTTGCTGCACGGTTATGAGGGTGTTTGCAGGGCTGTGGGGCGGGTGGCTCTTCTGCCTCGCCTGGGTCGGCGTTTTCGGGCGCGCCCGGAGCATCTTCGCCCATCCTCGCCTCTACGCGGCCTCCCGTGCCGATTCCTCCCGGCTCGTGGGGCTGCGCGCTTACCGCACTTGCTATATCGCCCAGAAGGTAAGGAAGGAAGAGCCGGGCGGCTTCCTCTCGAGCCCTTTCGTCGCAAAACATCCTATATTTCTTCCTCAACCCTCTCCCTTCAGTTTCCCTTTTAATGGTGCCTGTCTCCAGTGGCGGTGAGTTCCTCATTCTAGAATAGAATATGGGAATGGAATAGGAATAGGACAGAATAGAATAGGAAAGAATACAGTAGGAAAGAATAGGATAGGAAAGAATAGAATAGGAAGGAATAGGATAGGATAGGATAGAAAAGAATAGAATAGAAAAAATAGAATTGGAAAGGATAGGATAGGAAAGAATAGATAGAATAGGAAAAATAGAATAAATAGGAAAAAATAGAATAGAATAGGAAAGAATAGGATAGGAAAGAATAGGATAGAAAAAAAGAATAGAATAGGAAAGAATAGAATAGGAAAGAATGGATGGAATAGAAAAATAGAATAGGAAAGAATAGGATAGGAAAGAATAGATAGAATAGGAAAGAATAGATAGAATAGGAAAGAATAGAACAGAATAGGAAAGGATAGGATAGGAAAGGATAGGATAGGAAAGGATAGGATAGGAAGGAATAAGATAGGAAAGAATAGAATAGGAAGGAATAGGATAGGATAGAAAAGAATAGAATAGAAAAAATAGAATTGGAAAGGATAGGATAGGAAAGAATAGATAGAATAGGAAAAATAGAATAAATAGGAAAAAATAGAATAGAATAGGATAGGAAAGAATAGGATAGGAAAGAATAGGATAGAAAAAAAAGAATAGAATAGGAAAGAATGGATGGAATAGAAAAAATAGAATAGGAAAGAATAGAACAGAATAGGAAAGGATAGGATAGGAAAGGATAGAAAAGAATAGAATACAATACAATTATTTATTGGCCAAGTGTGATTGGACACACAAGGCATTTGTCTTTGGTGCAGATGCTCTCAGTGTATATAAGGAGAATAAAATACATTCATCGAGAATAAAAAGAGAAGCCATCAAAAGCAATCAACCAAATGAACAGAAGTTGTGGGAGCTTCATCCCTGGAAGCTTTCAAGAAGAGACTGGACTGCCGTCTGTCAGAAACGATGTAGGGTCTCCTGCTTGGGCAGGTGGTTGGGGGTTGGACTAGATGACCTACAAAGGTCCCTTTCCAACTCTCTGAATCTGAAAAGTGGACTGGCAAGCAAGCCAATAAAAAGTGGTCTGAATTTAATGCCGTGATAACTTTAACCGTGGTTTTGCTGGATTCCTAGTAGCACATCCTCGATCCTACACAGTTTAGCAGGCCTTACCCATCGACATGCCCGGGACTATAGTGCATTTGACTCTGAGGTTGTGGGAAGACAGCAGAGGAGAATTTGCTGCAGGATGGAGGGATCCTAAATCAGGGTTGCTCAACCTTGGCCATTCTAAGTTATGTCTGTGATGGCCAATCTATGGCATGTGTGCCACAGGTGGCATGCAGTGCCCTCTCTATGGGCACAGGAGCCGTCACTCCAGTTCAACTCTGCCACGCATGCACATGTGCCTCCTGCTGGTCAGCTGGTTGTCGGGTCTCTGCCAAGCATGCCCCTGCATGTACGATGCGCATACACACACAGCTCCCTGCATGTGTCCGTCCCCCCCCGTGCATGCATGGCAGAGACCTGATGACCAGCTGACCAGTGGGAGGCAGCTGCATGTGCATGCAGGGTGCATGCGGGGGGGGGCGTGCGTGTGTGGGAGGGCATGGCGGGGGCGTGCATGGATTGCATTTTGGGGGTTCGGCCACTTTAGGCACTCAGTCCGGAAAAGATTAGCCATCACTGAGTTATGTGGACTTTAATTCCCAGAATTCTTCAATCGATGCGCAGCCAGTATACTGGCTGGGGAATTCTGGGAGTTGAAGTCCACACATCTCCCATGTTTTTGGAGTTGAGAAATGCTAGATTAGTGCATAATGTCAACCTGTCTTGTCTTGATGGACTAGGATGGCTGTTTCGAAAGGAACGGGGCTTGGGTAAGAGAAGAATGGATTGGGGAGAAAGTTTGCAAGATTGTGGAAAAAATATTGCAAATAGACGGTCCTTGGATGGCAGTCTGTGTATTAATTATTCTGACTTAAATGCTTTTCTGATGTCTTTGGAAAGTTTGATGCTGAACATCAGGCTTATCAATGAAATAAGCCACTATCATTTGATATAGTCCTTGACTTACAATCACAATTGAGCCCAAAATTTCTGTTGCTAAGCAAGAGAGTGAAGCCATTTTTGTCCCACTTTATGACCTTTTCTTGCCACAGTTGTTGAGTGAGTCACTGAAATTAAGTTAAGTTACACGGTTGTTAAGTGAATCTGGAATCCGTCATAAATATGAGTTGTTTGCCAAGGGTCTGAATTTTGGTCATGTGACCATGGGGATGCTGGAACGGTTGCGTGAAAAATGGTGATGAGTCTCTTTCAGTGGCATTAAACGGTCGCTAAACGAATAGTGTAGCCTTTCTTGTCATTGTGCATCGTCTATACAACAAAATTGGTTTTAGCCTCACTGGTGCAATCCATGTCAAAAAATACAAACAACATAAATAGCATAAAGAATAATCCCTGTGCAAGTAATTAAGGGGGGGAAAAGAAAGAAAAACTAGTCATACGTTTCTGCGTGGAGTGATTGTGGTTGTGTTTAAGAGTCTTAACAGCCCAAGGATAAAAACTATTTTTAAACCTATTTGTTCGACTAGCTACGCTTCTGCCCCATGATAGAAGTGTGAAGAGACACTGACCGAGGTGTGAATCGTCTGTGATTGTAAGTCAAAGATTACTTGTAATAATTGGATGAGTAATGCTGACTTTTAAGGTGTGATTTTGAGAGTTTGCTGAGTTTTCAGAAGCTCAACTTCTATGCAAGATGTGTGTATATATGTGTGTGTGTGTGTTGTATTTGTGCTGATAAAAAAATAAAGGGAGACTAGTATAGATCTATTTCAAGCTATTTAGCTCTCATCAGCTAGCCATACCCTTACTGGGATGAGAACTAAATAGCTTGAAATAGCTGATGAGAGCTAAATAGCTTGAAATAGATCTATACTAGTCTCCCTTTATTTATTTATCAGCACAAATACAACACAAATGTAACAAAGGCAACAGTAAAAATATTGGGTTTCTGTCTGGATGGTCTCTTGTGATGAGCCGATAGACAGAGAAAGGAAGCAGTAGGTTTCCTCCCATATTTGAGTATACCAGGGGTTGTGACACTAAATACATATGTTAACTAACTTGCAAGTTAGCAATAGCAGTAGACTTATATACCGCTTCATAGGGCTTTCAGCCCTCTCTAAGCGGTTTACAGAGAGTCAGCATATTGCCTCCAACAATCTGGGTCCTCATTTTACCCACCTCGGAAGGATGGAAGGCTGAGTCAACCCTGAGCCGGTGAGATTTGAACCGCTGAACTGCTGATCTAGCAGTAGCCTGCAGTGCTGCATTTAACCACTGTGCCACCTTGGAGTTAGTTAACATATGTTCCACTCTTGCTTCCTGGAATTCTTTCCAGCACAATTGTACTGGTGCTTTCAAGAAAAGAGTGGAGTGTCTTCTGTCAGAAATGATGTAGGGCAGGGATGGTTAACCCTTGTAGTGGCGAGTGCCCACAGCACAATACCCCCAAAATGCAATGCAAGTGCCCCCCTGTGCATGCGCCCCACCCCCTTGCATGCGTGCACATTCCCTGCACATGTGCCCTGCCCCCCCGCATGCCCATTTTTGGCTTCCAGGTTGGTGCAGCAGATTTCCAGGCCCAAAATGGGGCGCGGGGCAGCCTGCACCAACCTGAAAGCCAAACTGGGGCATGGGAGAGTCGCACGAGACCCCAAAATGCTATGCGTGCCCCCCTGTGCATGCACGGACGTCCCCACATGGAGGCTAGAGAACTGAAGAACAGCTGCCCAGTGGGAGGTGCGCATGTATGCACGGTGGAGCTGGGTTGGGGGGGCGACAGCTGGAGTGCCCGCAGAGAGGGCTCTGCATGCCACCTGTGGGCATGTGTGCTGTATGTTTGCCATCACAGATGTAGGCTCTTGTATTTGGTGGGCTGGGGGGTTGGACTAGATGACCTACAAGGTCCCTTCTGACTCTGCTATTCTGTTCTGTTGCATTTCTCCTCAAAAGTGGCAATGTTACATTCATTTGTACAGTTAGAAGTGGAGACAGATGTGTGACTCTCTGACTGGAATGTTAAATGGCTGTTTGTGCTTTCCCAATAGGTCTCTTAAGCAAGCTGGTGATGTGGCAAATAGGTTGAACGTTATACTCTTGCCACAGGTGAATTTGCTTCCTGTTCAATTGGGACATCCTAAGCTAATGAAACAAAATGAAATTCAATGGTGAAAAAAGTAAGGTTCTACATGTAAGGCAAGGAAAACCAAATGCACAGGTACAGGATAGGTGGTACCTTGTTCAACAGTAGTAACTGTGAGGGGGATCTTGGAGTCCTAGTGGACAACCGCTTAAATAGGAGCCAACCATGTGCAGCAGCTGCCAAAAAAGCCAACACATATTCAACGTTATTTATTTATCAGCACAAATACAACACAAATGTAACAAAGGCAACAGTAAAAATATTGGGTTTCTGTCTGGATGGTCTCTTGTGACGAGCTGATAGACAGAGAAAGGAAGCAGTAGACTTCCTCCCATATTTGGGCATAACAGGGGTTGTGACACTAAATACATACCTATTTCCCTGGCTCAGCTGATAAAGGAGGAGAACCTTGTGGCTTAGTAGTTAACACATCTGCCTAAGATGTAATACAGCACAGGTTCTAATCCCAGTAAGGCTAGTTGATGAGAGCTAAATAGCTTGAAATAGATCTATACTAGTCTCCCTTTATTTATTTATCAGCACAAATACATATATATATTTGCGCGTCCTAGCAGGCGGTTGGTATGACAGAATTTATTTCAGCCATGATAAATCTGTAATTGACATGGGGGTGGGTGGGCTGCAAATCAGTTACATTTTAAGTGGCATAAAAGTTGACCCAGCTTTTGGTTTTGGGGAGTTGATGGTAAGATGAGTTGATGTAAACATTTAACAATACAGTACAATGTTGGCCATGTAAATAGCATACATGCGATTATATGCTGTGAAAATGGAAAAAAAACAACCCTTTATATACCAAAAGTTGCTCCAGCCGTGCAAGCAATTTTTTTTTTTTTAAAGTTAGATCTAATCTGTTTTTGATTCTTCTTATTTACTGTCTTGTGACCATCTTGTCCTAACCAGAAATAAAAGAGGCTTCTGTCTTTAAGATGTGATGTGCCCTGCCTTCCCTCTGCCAACCACAGATCTCTGAAAACTTGTGGAATTACACCCTTTGAAAATCTTGTATTTTTATAGCCCTGTGAACCGTCGCCAAGATTTCAGTGGTTTTTTTTTTCTTTGAAGACATTTCCCTTCTCCTCCAAGAAGCTTCTTCAGCGCTGACTGGATAGTGGGGAATGGAAGGATTTAGACTCCTTGCAGACAGCTGGTCATTTGTGTCTTTTTTTAGAGAGTCGTTGTGGCCACTTGGAAGTTTGTCTGTGTCCTCCGGGTCACCCGAGTGGTTCAAATGGGTGTGGCGCCTTCTTGGCTGCAGGATGCTTTCTGCCCCTGTGTCCCTTCAATTTTGAGGTGACCCTACTATTCAGGTGACACAGATAAGCCTCCAAGTGGCCTCAATGACTCTCTAAAAAGGATGCAAATGACCAGCTATCTGCAAGGAGGATAAATCCTTCCATTCCCCACCATCCAGTCAGAGCTGAAGAAGCTTCTTGGAGGAGAAGTGAAACAGCTTCAGGGAAAAACAAGAAAATCCAGTTGCCCCTTGAAAAAAGCACCTTTGGGACAACCATGACCTGGATGACGGAGAATCTCCATAGACAACCAACAGCTTGGATTGGACCTGGAAGCATACCGACAACCATTGAAGCTTTGCACAACAATGGTGTTATGCATGGCACGCTAGAGGCATCCAAAACTCTGCCACTGCAACCTTTGCCAATTGTAGCTTCTAAATAGTCTTCAAGGGTTAGTCCCACGTAGAGAGCACATTGCAGTAATCTAACCCAGAGATTAGCAGGGTGTGAGTGAGGCTTCTCTGGCAGACATTTCCACAGCCAAGTGACCCGAACTGGGAAAAAATAAAACCACACTGGGGTGAAACAATAGCCTTTGAATAGCTGGGAAAGTGCGGAAGTTGTTGTTTGCATATTCCCAGTGAAATTTTATTTCTATGCACTTATCTGTAGGTCACACTGCAGATTTGACTTCTTTAAGGATGTCCGGATATGAAGAACTTCCTGGCCCATTTACAGTTTTTTTTCCCCCTTCAAGACACTGGCTTGGAGCATAAGAAAACTCCAGCAATTATGGTCTCATCCCGCTGTAAGAGTGTGTGTGTGTGTGTGTGTAAGATACCTTTCACCCTGGCTTCGCTGATAACAGATAAGAGCCTGTGGCCTAATGGCTAAGATGTCTGCCTAGTATGTAATATAGCCCAGGTTCAAATCCCAGTAAGGGTGTGGCTAGCTGATGAGAGCTAAATAGCTTGAAATAGTTCTATACTAGTCTCGCTTTATTTATTTATCAGCACAAATGCAACTATATATATATATATGTGTGTGTGTGTGTGTGTGTGTGTGTGTGTATTTTTGTGTGTGTGTGTGTGTATTTGTGTTGCATTTGTGTTGATAAATAAATAATCAGCACAAATGCAACACAAATGCAACAAAAAGGCAACATTAAAAATAATGGCTTTCTGTCTGGATGGTCTCTTGAGATAAGCCGATAGACAGAGAAAGGAAACAGTATTTTCCCTCCCATATTTGGGCATATCAGGGGTTGTGACACAATATATATACATAACATACATAAGTGCTTAGTGAGCAGTGTATTGTCTGAGTCAATTTGCTAATAGCAATAGCAATAGCAGTTAGACTTATATACCGCTTCATAGGGCTTTCAGCCCTCTCTAAGCGGTTTACAGAGTCAGCATATTGCCCCCAACAATCCAGGTCCTCATTTTACCCACCTCGGAAGGATGGAAGGCTGAGTCAACCCTGAGCCGGTGAGATTTGAATAGCCGAACTGCAGAACTGCAGTCAGCTGAAGTAGCCTGCAGTGCTGCATTTAACCACTGCTCCACCTCGGCTCTAATACATAATATTATTTACATAGACATAGTAATAGAAGAATAGAATAGAATAAAATAACAGAGTTGGAAGGGACCTTGGAGGTCTTCTAGTCCAACCCCCTGCCTAGGCAGGAAACCCTACACCACTTCAGACAAATCGATATCCAACATCTTCTTAAAGACTTCCAGTGTTGGGGCATTCAGAACTTCTGGAGGCAAGCTGTTCCACTGATTAATTGTTGTCACTGTTAGGAAATTTCTCCTTAGTTCTAGGTTGCTTCTCTCCTTGATTAGTTTCCACCCATTGCTTCTTGTCCTGCCCTTGGGTGCTTAATAATAATCTTTTAATTTCTAACTTTTACGTGTGTGAAGTCACAGTAATATATTATGTGACAGTATACATTTTCCCAATTTCTAATTTCTACCTCTTTTTTTCATTAATAAGACAAATCCTACATTACAAAGTATTCTGTATCTATCCATCACCTCTTGCCCCTTTTTAGTATTTCAACTCTTGTTGGCTTTTTAACCAATCTCACATACTCCTCCCTTGGGTCCTTATGTCTTCTTGCATCAATCATACTTAATCTAAATATTTTATTTGCCCCTATGTCTGTCTCATGCCTTCCCATTTCTAAGCATCTGCCAACAACTCCATCACTTCTGCGGGATCTCCCTCTCTGTCCTCTTCCCCATAGTAAATTTCCTAATCTGGTCTCAATCGTCTTTTTATTCTGCCAGCCAAAAAAAGTCTTGGGAGAGGTAGTCTAATAATACAATACAATACAATACAATACAATACAATACAATACAATACAATACAATACAATACAATACAATACAATACAATAGCAGAGTTGGAAGGGACCTTGGAGGTCTTCTAGTCCAACCCCCTGCCTAGGCAGGAAACCCTATACCACTTCAGACAAATGGCTATCCAACCTCTTCTTAAAGACTTCCAGTGTTGGGGCATTCACAACTTCTGGAGGCAAATTGTTCCACTAATTGTTCTCATTGTCAGGAAATTTCTCCTCAGTTCTAGGTAGCTTCTCTCCTTGATTAGTTTCCACCCATTGCTTCTTGTCCTGCCTTCAGGGGCTTTGGAGAATAACAGAACAGAATAAAAGAATAAGAGAGTAGGAAGGGACCTTGGAGGTCTTCTAGCCCAATCTCCTGCTCAAGCAGGAAACCCTACACCACTTCAGACAAATGGTTGTCCAATCTCTTCTTTAAAACTTCCAGTATCAGAGCATTTACAACCTCTGGAGGCAAGTTGTCCGACTGATTGATCTCACTGTCAGGAAATTTCTCCTCAGTTCTAAGTTGCTTCTCTCCTTGATTAGTTTCCACCCATTGGTTCTTCTCCTGCCTTCAGGTGCCTTGGAGAATAGCTTGATCCTCTCTTCTTTGTGGCAACCCCTGAGATATTGGAAGACTGCTATCATGTCTACCCTAGTCCTTCTTTTCATTTCATTAGTCCTTGACATATGACAACAATTCCAGCTGATAAGCAAGACAGTAATAGCAATAGCAGCTATATTTGAATATCGTTCTATAGCACGGTATTACAAGATGGTTAAGTGGGTTTTGCTCCATTTTAACATCTTTCTTCGCCACACTTGATAAGCGAATTATGCCATCGTTAAACGAATCTGGATTCTCCCCCCCCCCCCCCCATTGAATTTGCTTGTCGGAGACCAGCCCGGAAGGGACAGAGCAGCCATCCTAAATACCTGCCGGTTGCTAAGCAACCAGATTTTGATCACGTGACCACGAGGATGCTGCCATCCTTGTGGTCACGTGGATGTTAAGTGTGAAAACTGGTTATAAGTCACTTTTTTTTCAGTGCCTAAATTTTAATGTTCGTTCTTACTGGGGAATTCTTGGAATTGAAAAGCACAATCTTAAAATTGCTGAGGTTAGATAATACTGTGCTGATCTGTATTCAGAGGAGGAAGGAGCATGACTGGAGTGGAAGTGGGATAAATTATGTGTGGGCAGGTCGTTAGTGAAGTGGGTATAGAAGGAAGTATCTCCAGC
This sequence comes from Thamnophis sirtalis, assembly GCF_051295495.1. Lineage (NCBI taxonomy): Eukaryota > Metazoa > Chordata > Lepidosauria > Squamata > Natricidae > Thamnophis > Thamnophis sirtalis. The sequence continues at coordinate 6,609,206 of NW_028261388.1, read as the reverse complement.
AGGAACTGGTTCTAAAGCCAGAGGGAGGATTGATTTGTGATTTTCTGCAGAAAATCATAAGCTTCAGATATCATCAGAATCAGACAGTAACCAGGATATGTTTAGCGTGTGTTTAAGTAGTGTGACTCCTCATCTTAGCTTGTGTGTGTGTGCGTAAAAACCTGTTTCTCACACTGAGTTTCTGAAGCAGCCTCTCTCCTTTCCAGTTCAGAGTAACCTGTGAGCGCTAAATTTATTTATTTCTCCCTCTTTCTCTCTCTCTTTCTTTCTCTCTTTCTCTTTTCCTTCCTTCTTTCCTCTTTCTCTCTTTTCCTTCCTGCCTTCCTGCCTTCTTTCCTTTTTCTTTTTTTTCTTTTTCTTTCTTCCTTCCTTTCTCTTTCTCTCTCTCTTTCCCTTCCTTCCTTCCACTTTCCTTCTGCCTTTCTCTCTCTCTCTTTTTCTTTCTTTTCCTTCCTGCCTTCTTTCCTCTCTTTCTCTGTTCCTTCCTTCTTTCCTCTTTCTCTCTTTTCCTTCCTGCCTTCTTTCCTCTTTCTTTCTTTTTCTTTCTCTTCCTTCCTTCCTCTTTCTTTCTCTCTTTTTCCTTCCTTCCTTCCTTCCTTCCTTCCTTCCTTCCTTCCTTCCTTCCTTCCTTCCTTCCCTTCCTTCCTTCCTCCCATTTTCCTTTTGCCTTTCTTTCTCTCTCTTTCTCTCTTTTTCTTCCTTCTTTTTTTCTTTCTTTCTGTATTTCTCTCTCTCTTTCCTTCCTTCCTTCCTTCCTTCCTTCCTTTCTTTCTTTCTTTCTTTCTTTCTTTCTTTCTACTTTTCAAAAGCCATTTTGAACCCACATAAACGTTGTCTTAAAAGCAAATGCAGCCGCACAGAGTGCAAAATAAATTGCCATTTAATCTACAGGAGGTTTGCACCGTAGGTATCATTCTGACAAATTTGAGAGCACGGGCAGCTTTGTGCTGCAAGGCAACACACATCATTTTGTGTATGCTGCTTGGAGCTGTATGCCAGCAAGATGGGAGGCTCTATAAATTCAATAAGTAGAATTTATTCGGTAGAATGGCCCAACTCCAAAAGTGGGAACTAATAGATCAGTGCTCTTATGTTGGTAAATAAGACAAATGATTCATGACTTTGTTTAAAACACACATGATCCCTCAGCTAAATGCAGTATGTGCAGACTGCACATACTGCATAATTAATTAATTATGCCGCCCGAGCGATTGTGGGTGCACCTCGGTACACCCACGTTACACCTATCCTCTGCGAGCTGCACTGGCTACCGATCGGTCTCCGGATACGCTTCAAAGTGCTAGTCGTAACTTATAAAGCCCTTCATGGTATTGGACCTGGGTACTTGAGAGACCGCCTGCTGCCAATTACTTCCCAAAGACCCGTCAGATCTCACAGGGTCGGCCTCCTCCGGGTTCCGTCCACCAGCCAATGCCATCTGGCTACTACCCAGGGGAGGGCCTTCTCTGTAGCAGCTCCGGCCCTTTGGAATGAACTCCCCGTGGAGATCCGGACCCTCACCTCTCTCCAGGCCTTCCGGAAAGCCGTCAAAACCTGGCTGTGCCAGCAGGCCTGGGGTTGATGAGTTCCCCTCCCCTCTCGACTGGTATGGCTGTGTGATTTTCGCGTATTTTAATTATGTGTACTGTTGTTTATGTTCCCTTTCCCCCCTGACTTGTTCGCCGCCCTGAGTCCCTCCTGGAGAAGGGCGGCATACAAATAAACCAAATACAAATACAAATACAAAAAAAGAAAAGAAAGTCAGATATTCATTAGTATGGCAAAATGTTGCTTCTGTATAATGCTAAATTAATGATAGACACAATTCAAAAGTAAAAGCAGAAGGAAGTCTGTTGCTCAAGCAAATTCTTCTTCCCCATATTGGAAAATAAAATCCATGCTGCCCTGAACAGAGAATCAGTGAAACTTTGATAGTCAAAAAGAAAACTTGATTGAACTTGATTCTTACTTACTCAGTGCCCCTGTTGCGCAACTGTTTGTGAAACCTGCATGCATTTATCTTCAACCACTCCTTCGTAATGATCGGAGGTTTCCCTGTATAGTATGTGGGATCATCACCACACCCGAAAACTAAACATTTGGGCCACATGGTTTAGGTGGATCTATTCCTGAAACTCTGGTTTGCTAGATGGTTCTCTAGTGAGAGATGGACTGGATTTCTTCATTACCTAAGAGGTTCCCTTAGAATAAATCAGTGGCTTTCAGACATTGGCAAGGTTAAGATAGTGGCGACGTCAACTCCTAGAATATTTACAAAGTTATGGCATCAGATACAGTTACAGTTCCTCGAGTTACAACCATAATTGAGCCCCAAATTTATGTGACTCAAGTGAAGCATTTTGCCCCGTTTTACAACTTTTCTTGCCACAGTGGTTAAGCGAATCATTGCATTTAACCATGTTGCAATGGTCGTAAGTATAGAAGCAACTCTGCTGAATTTATTACAGGCCGTCCTCAAATTACAACTTAGTGGCCATCCAAAGTTGCAACGGCACTGGGAAAAAAAAGAAACACGTGGCCATTTTTCGCACTTAACAACCGTTGCAGCATCCCCACAGTCACGTGATCACAATTGGGACCTTTGGCAACTGGCATGTATTTATAACAGTTGGATTGTCCCAGGGCCATGCGTGTGCTAGAAACCAGAACAACAGCTGGCCGGCATACACATGCGTGCCAGCCAGCTGGTCTTTGAGTTTCTGCAGCTCAAGTGCGCACGGACGCATGCCTGTTCTGGTTTGGGCACTCGGTGCCAAAAAGGTTCGCCAGCTGGTCTTCATGCGCGCCGGAGCCGCAGAAACTTTAAAGGCTGGTGTGCATGTGCCGGAGCCCTGGAAACACGAAGACTAGCTGGGCATGCACACTTGGTCTTCGGTTTTCCCCGTGAATACCAGCTGGCCAGTATGCGTGCACATGCCTGAGCTCCGGCAACCCGAAGACTAGCTGGGCGGTGCGCATGCCAGCTGGTCTTCACGCATTCTGGAGTGCCGAAGACCTGGTACACATGCACACGCCAGCCAGCTGGTCTTCAGGGACTCACATGCGAAGATTAGCTGGCTGGCCCGCACATGTGCGCCAGAAATCAGAAGAACAGTTGGCGATGGAGCATGTGCCTACAGAGAGGGCTATGGGTGCCACCTCTGGCATGTGTGCCATAAGTTCGCCATCATGGACCTAAATGATGTTGGCCGTGATATTTTGTGTGGTTGATTATGGAGCTAAATCTTCGGCCGTTACAGTAATTGTCTTCTAACCTTCCCACTCCTTTCGGTTTCCCTCTGTCTTAGCCTAGCCACACCTGTAAACTCTTGGCAGTTAACAAAAATAAAACAATTAGTGGGTGAAAGGTATGGAGTAGTTTCAGTAGCCGAATAACTACTGCACCAATTGCCAAGCACCGAAAATGCAATCAGGTTACAGCCATCAGAACTCCAGAATTGGGTCTAAATAGCTTTTTTTTTAAGGGCAAGGAAGGGGGGCTATGTTGTAACTTGGAATGGACATTGAGGACTAGCTGTAGTGCAATTTGTTTTTGTAACAACTTTCCTGATTAATTTTCCATGTTAGCTGTAATGGTGATAAACAAATTCATGTTTTAGGTTTTGAAAAAATACCTGAATTCATCTGTCTCAAAATGTTGGTCTAAAATGGTATAGCTTCTGAAATGGTATCTGTCTGAGCAGGGGGCTAGACTAGAAGACCTCCAAGGTCCCTTCCAAATCCTATTCTATTCTATTTCATATTCTATTCTATATTCTATTCTATATTCCATCCCATCCCATCCTCTATTTTCTATATTATTCTATTTTCTATCCCATCCCATCCTATCCTATCCCATCTTCTATTTTCTATTCTTTTACATTCTATTTTCTATTTTATTTTCTATCCGATTTTCTATTCCATTCCACTCCACTCCACTCTATTCTAAAATATGATTCGTGACAGGTGTGCAAAGTTTGAAATAAAAGTTTTGTTTTCATGAAAAGAGTCATCTCACCCCCGGGAGCTCTTCCACATCACACTCTTGAATAAATTCAACATCCTTGATATAAATATTCCTTGTATCAAGGGGTAGATATGAACTGCAAAAGCCGAAACGTTTTGTAAAGCATCTTGTAGCCCTTTGTGTTTGGAAGCGGTTAAATTACCTTATTTTATTCGGTATGTTTGTACAATAAATATGGCGTTACTTCAAAAGGCAGAAATGTTTGTTCTTTCTAGGTCTCTTCGGTTGACCCAGGAGATGTTCGGATATGTGCCAGAAGGTTTGCAGAGAAAGCAATAAAGTTAGTGTGGCTATAAGCAGGACTGAATAGTTGCTGGGGTTTACGGTTCCTTGCACAGCCAGCCAGACCTTCAGCCTGGATTTGGCATTTTTGTCCTCCTATCGCAAACTTGATTTCATTGAGGGCTGCATCAGGGTTGTGTTTGAGGGCATCAGGGAGCCAGGGTGGGCATGGCCACCTCAACAACACTCATTTCCGGGACACCTCTCCCAAGCCCCGTTTTTGGCTGTGACAGCCTCCAGCATTCTGCCAGCAAAAACATAGTTCGGGAGGGCCACGTGTGGTGCTCCTGAACTCCGTTTTCACTGGCTGAGTGTTGCAGGAGGCCGTCACAGCCAAAAACGGAGCTTGGGAGGGCTACACATGGTGCTCGTGATTTTTTTCTTTGATCAGTCACTGACGAGGATATTGTCTTAAGCTTGCTTGATTGTTATCTCCTGCTTAGTTCCTTGATGAAAGTATTGGTTTCTGCTTGATTGTTTGTCTGGTGTTAAGACATTCTTTTCTATTGGTAAAAAACAACAACAGCAGCAGCAGCAGGAAAAGGCAACGGTCCCAAGAGTGAAAAATGGCCATAAGTCCCTTTTTTGGGGTGCTGTTGTAACTTCGTACGGTTACTAAACAAACTGTTGTAAGCTGAGCATTTACCGTACCATCTATGTAATATGCATCTTTTTAAAGTTTAAAATTGCCAATCACCAATCAAATGGCAAATCTAGACAGCATCCTAAAAAGCAGAGACATCACCCTGTCAACAAAAGTGCTTATAGTCAAGGCGATGGTTTTGCCAGTTGCAATGGATGGCTGTGAAGGTTGGACCATAAGGAAGGCTGAGCATCAAAGAATGGAGGCCTTTGAACTCTGGTGCTGGAGAAAACTCCTGCGAGTTCCTTGGACTGCAAGACTATCCATCCGGGCAGTCTTAGAGGAGATCAACCCTGACTGCTCTTTGGAAGGCCAGATCCTGAAGGGGAAACTCAAATGCTTTGGCCACCTAATGAGAAGGAAAGACTCACTGGAGAAGAGCCTCATGCTGGGAAAGATGGAGGGCAAAAGAAGAAGGGGACGACAGAGAATGAGGTGGCTGGATGGAGTCACTGAAGCAGCAGGCATGAGCCTAAATGGACTCCAGAGGATGGTAGAGGACAGGAAGGCCTGGAGGAATGATGTCCATGGGGTCGTGATTGGCTGGACACAACTTTGCAACTAACAACAGCAACAACAACCAATCGAAGTGAAGGCAGTTTTCTGATGTTTTCCAGCCTTAATGCAAGAAACCGTAACGAGAGGCACCACGCTGATGATGATATACACAAAAGACCATGGATTGAACTCTTTCGTACCATGTCTGAACTGAGCGGCGTGGGAGAGCAATCTTCCGGCAACATCTGTCTGCACTGGGAAGTCTGCATTTGCACTTAAAATCCGAGAGTGACTCAAGAGAAGAGGAAGCTCGCATCCGGGTGTCATTAAGAGACATCCATCCCTTAGTTCATCAGCACATCAGGATGAAAGGAGCTGGCGTTTAAAAATAGCCATGGCACCAACATGTCTGGTTTCCCATTGCCATTGTTGGAAGAAATGTCCTTCTGGGTCCAGTTCCAAGTGGGGAAAAAGACACTGGATACCTGGCGGCTGTTTGGAAAGGTGGTTTTAATGGTGGACAGGATCACATGCCTTGAAGATGTTAGGTGAAGGGGAAAAAAGGGAAGAGATGTTGAGAGTCTCTGGGTTTTATGCCCTCTCTGGGCTTTTGAATCTGAGCTTGTATTCTGATTGGTTGTCAGGCTCCCATGGGGCCATGAAGCGGCAACTCTGTAGGCTGCCCTGAGTCCCAGGCTTGGTTGAGTCTTGCTGGGTGATGTAATCTTCCCAGGTGCCATGTGGTGAGATGGATAGAGCGCTGGTTTTACCTTTGTTGGATCTTGGGTGAGGGCATTTGCCTATGAATAGACCTAGCTATCTCTTTGTTAGCAGATTTTTTAAAATTATTTTTCCTTCTACAACACCTTACAGTCATTACATCAACATTGTTACGTCGTCATACCTGTACATGTATATAATATTTCGCTTCTATACTTACACACCTTTATTCATTGAGCCGAGGTGGCGCAGTGGTTAAATGCAGCACTGCAGGCTACTTCAGCTGACTTCAAATCTCACCGGCTCAAGGTTGACTCAGCCTTCCATCCTTTCGAGGTGGGTAAAATGAGGACCCGGATTGTTGTTGGGGGCAATATGCTGACTCTGTAAACCGCTTAGAGAGGGCTGAAGCCCTATGAAGCGGTATATAAGTCTAACTGCTATACATAGCTCTCTATATATTTATATATATATTGTTTTTTGGCTTAATTAATTTTATTCTTGTTTTGCAGCCATTGGTACCAATTGTTCCAAATTTCATAATATTCCGACTCTTCTTTATCTTTTAATTTCAGTGTTAATTTGTCCATCTCTGCACAATCCAAAGTTTTTTTTAATCACTAATTCATCCGAGGGGGTATTATTTTGTTTCCAGCATTGGGCAAATGCTATTCTACCTGTAGTTAGCAGATATGTTAGTATGTACTTAATTTTCTTTGCATATTTCCCTTTGATTATTCCCAGTAGAAAGATTTCACGTTTGTATTTCATCTGTTCTCCTGTAATTTCTTGCACCCATTTCCAAATTTTTGTCCAATATTTCTGTGCTTCTGGGCAGACCTAGCTGTCTCTTTATCTCTTAAGTGCAGGACATCTGCTGTGGACTATTGAGGAGGGGCTATTAAGAGTGAGTCTTTCCTGCCTAAAAATATGTTTTTCCATTTCTCATCCAGGGAAATATAATATTCTGCCTTTTTAATATTCCCTAGAATATTTCATTCTTCTTGGAGAGGGCTGGGTGTTAACGTCCTACACCTTGAAAGTTGGTTTGAAGGACTTTTCAGAAGAATAATTTGGGGGGTCACAACTCAATTTTTGGGGTTGTGCAAGAATAAATAAAGATGGGATCCAGACAGTTGTGAGGAAAGGAGAAATATTTATTCCTAAAAGAAAAAGAAAAACTCAACAGTTTGCTTTTAGGGGCAGGCAGCCGAGAAATGGGGTACAGCAGCAGATTTTTATAGGGGCTTATCCGGGGTGTGGAAGTGTCGATGTGCTGATTCTAGGGTGACACTTGAAAGGCGTGTGCACGCACATGTGTGTGGGTATGCATTCATGTGAACCTGCAGTTCCGCCGGGAGACCCTAATTTAATTAACTCTATTTGTGTTTGCAAACCTTATCCTTTGATACGTGGATTAGGTCAGGGTAACTTATTTTGGGGGTTTGAGGAAGTTTGCTCATTTTAGTTGATTAACTTTAAGTCTCAGCTCGACTGTCAGTTATCTAGTGGAGACACTGACCATAATTCACAGCCATTTAAATAAAAGAGGTTTTGTGGGACTAAGTGTGATTTACCGTATTTTTCAGAGTATAAGATGAACCTTTTTCCCTCAAAAAAGAGGCTGAAAATCTGGGTGCGTCTTATACACTGAATACAGCATTTCTGGCCTCCCGAAACCCCAGCCCCCTTTGCAAGAATGGCTGTGCATAGCCTTTAGGAGGCTTCAGGAGTGCTACTGGGGGCTGGGGAGGGCAGAAATGAGCGAAAAATGGGCCATTTTTTGCTCGTTTTTGTCCCTCACAACCCCAGGAGCACTTTGCAGGCCTCCTAAAGACTATGCATGCCCTTTCTGTGACAAAAACGGGCCCATTTTCGTGAAAAACGAGCTGTTTTTGGGAGGTCTGCAGAGTGCAAAACCTTTTTAAAAAAAAATTTGCCTCTTCAAAATCTTGGCGCATCTTATACTCCAGTGTGTCTTATACTCCAGAAAATACGGTATGTTTTCTCAGGTAGCCTAGGTCAGAAAAGGTTGCTAAAGGTGACCTGAAATGAATTCTCACAACATTTAACCATTACATCATCCTTGGAATGGTCAAAATACACACCCAGCCTCTCATTACATAAATAGAAAATAAATTTGGTATAAGAAAGAAGGTGTTGCTGTAAGGTTATTTCTATAAGGTATGCGCAGCCCGCCTACTCTGATGAATACTCAGTAGTAATTACTACTGGAAGCTTATCCTCAAGGAAGGAGCATGTAGGCAGCATCGTTGGTGTCATTGTGGCAGGTTGGGTAGGGAGTTGAAATGACAGAGAAGTAAGGAAAAATAGAATATTGTATGTGATGCCGGAGGAACACAATTGGGGAATATTGAAAAAAAACTATCTTGAAAGAAGCCCATAGGTAGGAGAAGGGGAAGAGGAGGAGAAGGGAAGAGAAGAGAAGAAGAAAGGATGAGAAGGGGAAGGGAAGAGAAGAGAAAAGGATGGGAAGGGAAGGATAAGAGAAAGGGAAGGGAAAAGAAGAGGAAGGAATGGGAAGAGAAGGAGAAGGGAAAGGGAAGAGAAGAGGATGGGATGGGAAGGGAAGAGGAAGGGATGGGAAGAGAAGGAGAAGGGGAAGAGAAGAGAAGGATGGGAAGAGAAGAGGAGAAGAGAAAGGGAAGGGAAGAAAAGAAAGTGATGGGAAGGGAAGGAAAAGGGAAGAGAAGAGAAAAGGATGGGAAGGGAAGAGAAGGAGAAGGAGAAGAGAAAGGGAAGAGAAGAAGAAAGGATGAGAAGGGGAAGGGAAGGGAAGAGAAAGGTTGGGAAGGGAAGAGAAAAGGATGGGAAGGATAAGAGAAAGGGAAGGGAAGGGAAGGATAAGAGAAAGGGAAGGGAAGAGAAAGGGATGGGAAGAGAAAGGGAAGAGAAGAGAAAGGGAGGAGAAGGAAAAGAGAAAGGGAAGAAGAGAAAGGGATGGGATGGGAAAGGAAGGGAAGAGAAAGGGATTGGATGTGAAGGGAAGAGAAAGGGATGGGAAGAGAAGGAGAAGAGAAAGGGAAGGGAAGAGAAAAGGATGGGAAGGGAAGGAGAAGAGAAAGGGAAGGGAAGAGAAGATAAGAACAAAAGGCTGGGAAGGGAAGAGAAGGAGAAGAGAAAGGGAAGGGAAGAAAAAGGGATGGGAAGAGAAGAGAAGGAGAAGAGAAGAGAAGAAGAAAGATGATTAGAGGTTGGAAGTTGAACTGTATGATGAATACAATTGAGAGAGCTATGGATGCCTAGCCTTATGAAGAAAAGGAGGATGGGTGATATCATAGCTGTCTTCTGGTACTTGAGGGGCTTAGAGAAGAGGGGTTAGACTTATTCTCCAAAGCAGAAGACAGGACAAGAAACAGCAGGTGGGAAGATCTTTAAAGAAAGATTTAACCTAAAACTAAGAAGAAATATCCAGACAAGGACACAACGGTTAATCAATGGAGCAGCTTGCCTCTAGAAATTGTGGGAGCCCATCTATTCCTTTCTGGAATTTTCCCTATTATTTTTTTAGAATACTTTCTAAAGTTAGAAAGTATTCCCTAACTTATTCTTTTAGAATACTTTAGGGGAGAAAAATATCTTTGGGGAATTAAAGCATAGGAATAGAACAGTAACAGATTTGGAAGGCTTAAATTAAGCAAGGAGTTAAATAGGTTAAGTTTAGGAGTTCATTAAGAGTTCGGTAAAGAGGAAGGGGATTTTTAACGCATTTTTAAAACATATTGTTTGGGGTTTTTTGTCTGTTTTTGTAAAAAAAAATCTTTTGGAGGGAAGTATTTTAACTTTTTTGGGGGTGGGGAAGGAAAGAGGACAAAAGTGACTAATGTCAAGAAAACAAGGTTAACCTTTGGATAGGAGGCCATCAAGAAATCCGAGCTGGCTTGGGAAAGATATAGCTAAGAAAACTCTTTGCAAGTATCTGTGAAGCCGGGGTTAGATTGAAAGGCTTCACACAATCAAGTTAATTATTTGTTCCACATTAATCGGTGGAACAACTGGCTTGAGTTGTGAACGCTCCCAAGACTGGAAGTTTTTAAGACGAGATTATTAGACAATTATTTGTGTGAAATGGTATAGGGTTTCCTGCCTGAGCAGGGGGTTGGACTAGAAGACCTCCAAGGACCCTTCCAACTCTTATTCTATAAGGAAAGGGATATTGGCTATTCTCAGCAGACTGCCTTGTGAATTTCCAGCCTGGAGGTTGGGCGGCCTTTAGCAGGAAATACTGTGCTCAGGATGAACTTGGGTGATATCCGTCAATAATTAGGGATATTTCATACACACTGATATTCCCCTGGGGCTGTTTCTGAAAGTGGGAATGTCTCATGACATTAAAAACAAGCCACAAAAATGCTAACTTGCATGGCTGATTCTGTGTTCCTGTGTTTGGGGAAAAGGAGACTTGAGGGATTTTTGGGGGGACTCGGTAGAAGGGAAGTGACTACGGAAAAAGTGGGAACTCAGAAAAACAACAGACAACGACAACAACACCCGAGCTGGTTTGCCACAAGACAAAAGATGACACCATTTCCTTTCTTCTTTCCTTCGGCCCTTTTGAAATGGGCGAAAGACGATACTTTGAAAAACAGCTGCTGTCACCAGGTTGCATAGCCAGAGCAAAGAATTATTGCCAGGAGTTAAGGCTGATTTGATATGTTTTCTCTACACAAGGAGGCCTCGTTTTTCCTTTTGTGAAGCGGCTCAGTGAAATGGGTGAGGGGAGACTGTGGCTGGGATAGAACGTAGAACAATAGGGTTGGAAGGGACCTTGGAGGTCTTCTAGTCCAACCCCCTGCTCAAGCAGGAGACCCTCTACCATTCTGGACTAATGGCTCTTCTTGAAAACCTCCAGGGTTTTCCACAATTTCACCCACAATTTCACGTGGCAAGCTGTTCCACCAATGGATTTTTCTCACTGTCAGAAAATGTCTCCCGAGTTCTTGGCTGGTTCTCTCCTTGATTATTTCCCATCCACTGCTTCTTGTCCAGCCTTCAGGTGCTTTAACAGACTAACAGAGTTGGAAGGGACTTTGTGACCCGACAAATGCGCGCCCGACAACAGTGCACCGACAAAACCGCGGCGATAAAACCACAATGTCGACAGCGCGCCCACAAAGGCGCGCCGACAAAAGAGCGCTGACAGAAGTGCCATTATGGTTAAGGTAAGGGTTAGGTTTAGGGTTAGGTTTAGGGTTAGGGTTAGGGTTAGGGTTAGGGTTAGGGTTAGGTTTAGGGTTAGGTTTAGGGTTATGTTTAGGGTAAGCTTCTATCGGCGTGCTTTTGTCGGCGCGCTTCTGTGCTCATTCGTCGGCGTGATTTTGGACTCCCGCTTTTCTAACCGCGATTTTGTCAGCACGCTTTTGTCAAGCGCGCATTTGTCAGTGAACCAAGGGACTTTGGAGGTCTTCGAGTCCAACACCCTGTAAAAGCAGGACACCCTCGTTGCAAACGGCTCTCCTGTCTTTTCTTAAAAGCCTCCGATGTTGGAGCATTTACAACTTCGGGAGGCAAGTTGTTCCACTGATGAATTGTTCTCACTGTCAGAAAAATTCTCTTCTAGGTTGGATCTCTCTTTATTGAGTCGGTAGAGCAGGGATCCTCAAACTACGGCCTGTGGGCTGGATACGGCCCGCTGAAGCCATTAATCTGGCCCGCTGGCCCCCACCTGCCTTCTGGAGGCCCAGGAGGCCAAAAACGGGACACATGGAGGTCCCAGGAGGCCAAAAATGGCTTTGATTTTGGAAGCCAAGGAGGCCAAAAATGGGCCCGTTTTTGTCCTCCCCAGCCTCCAGAGGGAGGGAGGGACACATACACACCAGAAGCCCCTCAACCCCCCCGCAAGGCAGCCACATCCCTTCACTAAATTCTTTCCACCCCCAGGAGGATAACAAATAAAAGTTTAATTTGTGTGTATTGTTTAATGGACTGCTAAATTGACCATGCCCACCCAGTCACTTGACCACCTAGCCATGCCCCCCCCCAGTCCTGCCCCCCAACAGTCTGAGGGACTGTGAATTGGCCCTCTGTTTAAAAAGTTTGAGGACCCCTGATGTAGAGTATGTAGAGATGAGTATATCAGGCTAATGTTTAGAAGCAAGGAATTTATTCTCCCTAGACCAGGGGTGTCAAACTCAAGGCCCAGGGGCCGGATCGGCCCACAGGGCTGCCCTGGAAACAGTAGAAGACCAGCCCAGTGATAGGATCCGGATCCCGTTCCAACCGGTATGGTTGGAACAGGCCCGGCGGCATCCACATGGATGCGTGCAGCGTGTGCATGCGTCTTACCGCCTCCGGGAGCCTCCGCAATGCTCCAGCTGCTCAGCGGAGCATCACGCAGGCGCTGTACATGCCATATGCGGAAGCGCAGAAGCCTTAAAAGACAGGTAAGGAGCACCGTACCAGAAGGGTATCCGGTGTTCCGGGCAGGCTCCGGTATGCCCGTACCAGGGCGTACCGCCTGCAACCCACCACTGGTGGGTCTGTCCATGGTGCCTCTGCCAGGGAAAACAGAGCTCAGGAGCCCATTTTCTCTGGCAGAGTGCTTGGACCGCCACAGGCGCCCCCCCGACATGGGTGATGGTGAGTTGGCCACATACCCCCTGGCCACGCCCACTCCGCCACCGCCACCCCCGGTAAAAAATAACCCTGAAGCGGTCCTAAATGAAATCAAGTTTGACACCCCCTGCCCTGGACTGATGGCATGTATTGAGCTATAGAACAGTGTTTCTCAACCTTAGGAACTTTAAGACAAGTAGACTTCGGCTCCCAGAATTCTCCAGCCGGTCATTCAGACTGGAGAATTCTGGGAGCTGAAGTCCACCATTTAGCTAAATGAGTTTAGCTAAATTTTACAGACTCCCTTGCCACAATTGTTAAGTGAATCGCTGCGGTTGTTAAAGTTAGCCACGCGGTTGTTGTTGTTGTTGTTGTAGTTTATTTATAGGCCGCCCTTTTCCCTGAGGGGACTCAGGGCGGCTTACAATCAAAAAAGGAAGGGGAGTGTAGGACAATACAAAAAAAGAAAGAAATGTGCACAAAGTAAATTAAACTATAAAACTCAACATTCACTCAGCATTCGGGAGGGGCAAAATAAGATTATCCCCAGGCCTGACGGGTTAGCCAGTTCTTGAGGGCTGTACGGAAGGCCTGGACGGTGGTGAGGGTACGAATCTCCACGGGGAGATTGTTCCATAGTGTCGGAGCCGCAACAGAGAAGGCTCTCCTCCGAGTAGTCGCCAGTCGGCACTGACTGGCGGATGGAATACGGAGGAGGCCAACTCTATGCGATCTGATGGGACGCAGGGAGGTAATTGGCAGAAGGCGGTCTCTCAAATAGCCAGATCCACTACCATGGAGCGCTTTATAGGTGGTGAGTAAGACCTTGAAGTGCACCCGGAGACCAACAGGTAGCCAGTGCAGCTCACGGAGGATCGGTGTTATGTGGGCGAACCGTGGTGCGCCCACGATCACTCGCGCGGCCGCATTCTGGACTAGCTGAAGTCTTCGGATGCTCTTCAAGGGCAGCCCCATGTAGAGCACATTACAGTATTCCAGCCTAGAGATCACAAGGGCTCGAGTGACTGTTGTGAGGGCCTCCCGATTCAGGTAGGGCCGCAACTGGCGCACCAGGCGAACCTGGGCAAATGCCCCCCTGGTCACAGCTGAGAGATGGTGGTCAAAAGTTAGCTGTGAATCCAGGAGGACTCCCAAGTTGCGGGCCCTTTCTGAGGGGTTTAAATTTTGTCCCCCCAGCCTGAGTGATGGTATGGTGGTCAAATTTTTGGGAGGGAAACACAACAGCCACTCGGTCTTGTCTGGGTTGAGTATCAGCTTGTTCGCTCTCATCCAGTCTTTAACGGCTTCCAGTCCCCGGTTCATCACGTCCACCGCTTCATTGAGTTGGCACGGGGCGGACAGATACAACTGTGTATCGTCCGCATATTGGTGATATTTTATCCCGTGCCTTCGGATGATCTCGCCCAGCGGTTTCATGTAAATGTTAAATAGTAGGGGGGATAGGACCGACCCCTGCGGCACCCCATAGGTTAGGGGCCTCAGGGACGATCTCTGCCCCCCCACTAACACCGACTGCGACCTGTCCGAGAGATAGGAGGAGAACCACTGCAAGACAGTGCCGCCCACCCCTATCTCCCGCAGTCGTCGCAGAAGGATACCATGGTCGATGGTATCGAAAGCCGCTGAGAGGTCAAGGAGAACTAGGATGGAAGCATGGCCTCCATCCCTAGCTCTCCAGAGATCATCAGTCAATGCGACCAAAGCGGTTTCTGTGCTGTAACCGGGTCTGAAGCCAGACTGGAAGGGGTCAAGATAGTTAGCTTCCTCCAAGGTACGCTGAAGCTGGAGAGCCACCACCTTCTCAACAACCTTCCCTACAAAGGGAAGGTTGGAGACTGGACGATAGTTATTAAGAATAGCTGGATCCAGAGACGGCTTCTTCAGGAGGGGTCTCACCACCGCTGTCTTAAGCGCGGTGGGAAAGTACCCCTCCCGAAGAGAAGCGGTAACAACCGCCTGGATCCAGCCTCGTGTCACCTCACTGCTGTTGGCAACCAGCCAGGAGGGACACGGGTCCAGTATGCAGGTGGAGGCACTCACAGCTCGCATAGCCTTGTCCACATCCCCAGAGGCAACTTCCTGAAACTCAACCCAGAGATGGTTTGCCAAGTTTTCTCCTTGTGTCTCGGCTGGATCTACTGGGGTGGAGTCCAGGTCCGCTCGAAACCGGGCAACTTTGTCCGCCAAGAACTGGACATATTCCTCAGCCTTACCCTGTAAGGAGTCCCCCGTCTCCCTCCTATTTAGGAGGGAGCGGGTTATCCTAAACAGGGCGGCTGGGCGGGACTCGGCGGACGCTACCAAGGAGGCAATGTATGTTCTTTTTGTTGTTCTTAGGGTCCGAATATACTCCTTGGTGCATGCTGTCAGAAGTGCCCGTTTCGACTCGGACCTATCGGACCTCCACGAGTGCTCTAGGCGTCTCCTCCGGCGCTTTACCTCCCGGAGCTCCTCAGTAAACCAAGGAGGCCTCCGGGGGCCGCTGACCCGGAGGGGCCGTAGCGGCGCAATCCGGTCGAGAGACTCCGAAGCTGCCGAGTGCCAGGCAGCGACGAGGGTCTCCGCCGAACTGTGGGCGAGGGTATCAGGAATAACCCCAAGCTCCGTCTGGAACCTAACAGGATCCATCAGTCGCTTGGGGCGAAACCAGCTGGTCGGTTCCTCCTCCCTACGGTGGAGGTTTGGCCTCCGGAAGTCTAGCCTCAGTAGGTAGTGGTCTGACCACGACAGGGGTATGATCTCATTACCCCTTAGACCAAGATCGTAACTCCACTGCTCCGAGAGGAATACGAGGTCAAGCGTGTGACCCGCTGAGTGAGTTGGGCCTCGAATTACTTGAGTCAAGCCCATGGCTGTCATGGAAGCCATGAACTCCTGCGCTCCATCAGAGTGTTCACCGAGCGAAGGCAAGTTAAAGTCCCCCAGAACTATAAGTCTAGGGAACTCAACCGCCAGCTCGGCTACTGACTCGAGGAGCGAGGGGAGGGCTGCTGCAACGTAGTTGGGAGGCAGGTACGTAAGCAGCAGACCCACTTGACCCTTGAGGTCCAGCTTCACTAGCAGGGACTCACACCCGACAAGCTCCGGAGCAGGGATCCTACGAGGTACTAAAGACTCCCGGACTACGATAGCCACACCGCCACCCCTTCCCTGGGCTCTTGGCTGGTGTAGCACCTGAAATCCGGCTGGGCACATCTCGACGAGGGGGACTCCTCCCTCAGGGCCCAGCCATGTTTCAGTAATACATGCCAGGTCTGCGCCCTCATCAGTCATCAAGTCCCGGATGAGGGGGGCCTTATGAACAACAGACCTGGCATTTAGCGACAGCAGCCTGAGACCAGGGTCCTGAACACCCGCGCCATCTGGCCTTGGAGTGGGACTCCTAGGGCCGGAAGGAGGGATCTCTATGACACAGCGAGCCCTCCTTCCCCGATGATGGCCTGCCCTAAAGTCCCCGCCGTATCTGCCTCTCCCTGTCATGACCGCAATGCTCCGACCCTCACCCGTGGTTGTGGTCCCCCCAACCACCCCGATGACCCCCGTATACCCCGGCAGGTCCTCCGAATCAGTCATACCCAAACTCTCACTCAAACAATCCTCACAAAATATTTAAAACACAAAGTTACAACAGTAATAGTAATAAAAGTGAGATCATTCATATCATCCCAAGCAATCCCATGCACTCAACATACCGTATTAAAGTAAAAATTTAAAATTTAAAAGTTTAAAAATTGCACGGGCTCATAGACACAATGTTCAGTTTAAGGTAGTCCAAAGGTGCCTTCTGCCCTCTCCTAAGGGAGGGCCTACCTTGAGGGGGGGCTCTTCTGAAAAGTTCAGTGTAGTCCAGGGGGGGGAGGGGCTGGGGGGTAAAGTGAGTTCGGGAGTCAGCTGCAATGGTATGAACCGGGGAGTTAACCATAGTAGCAAGAAGTCTGGTAAGTGTGTTCATTTCAGCAGCTTCTTTTGATGACATTTCCAGGATCAAAGGAGTCCAAAGAGTCCAAAGAGGGAGGGAGGGAAGCCTATCTCTGGTAGAAGGGGGGGGGGTGAAACTGGTTTCCCCGTTGACTTTGCTTCACAAAAGGGGACCATGTGGGCCTGGGTCACTGCAACCGTCATAAATACGAGTCGGCTGTCAAACATCCAAATGCAAAACACGTGATTAATGGAGATGGTGCAACGATCATAGTAAGTGGGGGAAATGGTCATCAGTCACTTTTTCCGGGCCGTTGCAACTTCAACCGGTCATTAAACACAATGGTGGTAATTGGTGGATTACTTGTACCTTGCATAAGGTAGTAAATAGATTGTGTTCTGTTTTCCCCCCCCTAATCTGCGAGGACAATTTTCTCTCTGTTTTTGCTGACTCCTGCACACCTGTGTCTTTCGTACATGAGGGTCAATGAAGCTAGGTTTTGCCATCTGGTGCTTCTGCCTTCCTAGCTGGGATGATGAATTTTGCCCACAGAGATGAGCAGCTCGGCTTTCGCTCCCTTTCCACTTCTGCTTTTTTAGAGTGTTTGGAAACTGCTATTTTTGTTCCAAGTTGTTAGTGGGCTGCTAAAACCGGCTGCTCTTTCCTGAACACCTGGAGGAAAGACTGACTGTATTTAGAAGCTAGTTTCCTGATTGTGTGAAGGGGAAAGTCTTTTTCAGAGTGGCTTCATTTCTTCTTGTCTGGTCCTGCCCTTCCCTTCCTCCACTCTATTTTCCTCTCCTTTCCACTCTCTCTTTCTTTTCCTCTCTCCTTTTCCCTTCCCTTCCCATTCTTTTCTCCACTTTATTCCTCTCCTTTATACTCTCCTTTTCCCTTCCCTTCCTCTCCTCCATTCTATTTTCCTCTCCTTTCTATTCTTTCTTTCCTTTCCACTCCCCCTTTCCTTTCTTTTCCTTCCCTTCCCTTCCTTTCCTCCATTCTATTTTCCTCTCCTTTCCATTCTCCCTTTCCTTTCCACTCCCCCCTTCCCTTCCTCCACTATTTTCCTCTCCTTTCTCCTTTCTCCTTTCCTTCCCTTCCTTTTCTCCACTTTATTTTCCTCTCCTTTCCACTCTATTTCCTTTCTACTCCCCCTTTCCTTCCCTTCCTTTTCTCCACTTTATTTTCCTCTCCTTTCCACTCTCCTTTTCTTTTTCTCTCTTTTTCCCTTTCCTTCCGTTCCTTTCCTCCATTCTATTTTCCTCTCCTTTCCATTCTCCCTTTCCTTTCCACTCCCCCTTTCCTTTCCTTCCCTTCCCTACCTCCACTCTATTTTCCTTTCCTTTCCTCTCTCCTTTTCCTTTCCTTCCTTTTCTCCACTTTATTTTTCTCTCCTTTCCACTCTCCCTTTCTTTTCCTTTTTCCTTTTTCCTTTTCCCTTCCCTTCCTTTTCTCCACTTTATTTTCCTCCCCACTCTATTTCCCTTCCACACTACCTTTCTTTTCCTCTCTTCTTTTCCCTTCCCTTTCTCCATTCTATTTTTCTCTCCTTTCCACTTTTCCCTTTCTTTCCTCTCTCCTTTTCCTTTTCTCTCTCCTTTTCCTTCCCTTCGTGTGTCTTAATTGCTAGTGATATAATAAAGCAGTCATTGTGTTATAGGAAAAAATCAAAACAAGACCTGCTCACCATCATCCAAACCATAGTCACCGCCTGTCTGGACTACTGTAATGCGTTTCGCAAGGGGCTGCCCTTGAAAACTATCCGGAAGCTTCCATTGGTTCTGAACAGTGCAGCGGACTGCTTGGCTATAGGTTTGCACACATGTCACCTTTCTCAAACTGCATTGGTTTCTGACTGGCTTCCCGGCGGTCCCAATTCAAGCTTCTGGGTGTCACCTGTAAAGCCCTACATGGCTTTGAGACCAGGTTATTTGAAGGACCATCTTTCCATGGTCACATCTACCAGACCCACCAGAGCAGGGAGTCAGGGAATGTTAAGGGTCCCCTCTCTTACGGAACTTTGTCTGGATGAAGAAGGGCCTTTACCGTGGTGGCTCCCTTCCTGTGTAACATCCTTAACATTATTTCCCTGTGGAAATAATATTGGCCTCCCACTTTGACGCTCTTTCGAAAGGCCCTGAATATATGGTTTGGCCAATGGACCTGAGGACTCCGGGGTGACATGGAGCCCATCAATAACAGGTAGTCCTCAACTTATAACAGTTTGCTTATGTGGCTGTTCAAACTTACGATGACATTGGAAAAAAAGTGACTTATGACCATTTTCCACACACAGGACTGTCGCAGCATCCCCACGTTCAACGTGACTTACATTCAGATACTTAGCGATTGACTCACATTTACGACCGTTGCAGTGTCCCAGGGGTCATGCGATCACCTTTTTGTGATTTTTTGGATAAACCAAGCCCATGGGGAAGCCTGATTCACTTAACAACCCTGTTACTATTTTAACGACCGCTGTGATTCACATAACAAAGTGGCCTAGAGGTGGAGCTTTTGCTTCACAATCAGGAAGCTATGAGTTCGATCCTAGGTAGAGGCATATATTTCTCTCTCTGGGCGCAATGAGAATAATACATCTGCTGAACAAAACTCCGTATTGGTGACAGGAAGGGCATTGGGCCATTAAAACATTCTGCTAAGCTCCATTATGTTTCCCAATGTCCACCCCACAAGGGATTATGGGGTCGTTAAATGAAGACAATGAGTGATTCACTTAACAAAGGTGGCAAGAAAAGTCATAAAATGCAGGCAAAACTCTCCTAACACATTTCTCATTTAGCAACATAAATTTTGGGCTCAATTGTGGTTGTAAACTAAGGACTATCTATTGGTTTGAAGTTCCTTTAAGGTCTGGAAGATGCATTAGAATATGTCCGATCATCATCAGCTGTGCATTCTGAATATTTTTCCCCCAGAGTCCTTAGTAGTTTAAGGAATTAAGTTTGAAGTGATTGATTGATTTGATTGATTGATTGATTGATTCAGTTTGTATGCCGCCCTATTCCTGAGAGACTCAGGGCGGCTCACAATCAAAAAGGGAAGGGGATACAGAATAAAAATAAAAGACAAACACATTAAAAACAACAACAGTCATACCCTCTGATGGGGCTGGAAAATTCAACAGCCCCAGGCTTGCCGGAACAGCCAGGTCTTAATTGCTTTGCGGAAAGCCAGAAGGGTGGTGAGGGTCCGGATCTCAACGGGGAGATTGTTCCAGAGGGCCGGAGCAACCACAGAGAAGGCTCTCCCCCGGGGAGTTGCCAGTCGACACTGGCCAGCAGATGGAACTCGGAGGAGACCTAGTCTGTGGGATCTAATAGGTCTTTGGGAGGTAATTGGCTTGGATTGGGCTAAAACAAGCAAGGTTACCCACCATTTTAACAAAACACCATATCCCAGCAGTCTTGCATGCTTTAACTCTAAAGTCTCTGATAAGCCCTGATAAAGTAAGAACATGGAGCAAAAGAGATTTAAGTTACCTTACAGCTCCATCTGCTGTCTCTTTTTCTTTTTTCCTCCTGTCCAGTCTTCATCATCTGTGTCCAACATGTTTGTTTACATCTTGAAAACTTCCCAGCTAGTTTCCTTGGCAGCTGCTATTTTGCAATTGATTTCTAGATGCTTATAAATATCATTTAGGCAGAAAGGACATTATTGCTGTCCTCGGTCCATAGTTTTTTGTTTTGCTTTTTCTCTGCTTTTTATGAAGTCCATGAAGGATGCAGTCCCTAGGCTGCATCAACAGAGGAATGCAATCAAGATCAGATGAAGTATTAGTACCACTTTATAATGCCTTGGTAAAAACCACACTTGGAATATTGCATCCGGTTCTGGTCACCATGCTACAAAAAAGTTGAGACTCTAGATAGAAAGAGTGCAGAGAAAAAAACACAGCAAAGATGATTAGGGGATTGGCGGCTTAGCATACGACAAATGGTTGGGGGAACTGGGTAGGTCTAATGAAAAGAAGGACTAAGGGTGACATGATAGCAAGAAAAGGGGGAGTGACAATCTATTTTCCAAAGCACTTGGGGGTGGGGGTCAGAAAAAGAAATAGTAGATGGAAGCTTATCAAGCGTAGAATTAAGGAGGAATTTCCTGTTAGCGTCAACAGTTTATCAGTGGAACAGCTTGCCTCCAGAAGCTGCAGGTTCTCCATCACCCAAGGCTTTTAAGAGGAGTTTGGACAGCCATTTGCCTGGAAGGGTGTAAGGTCTCCTGCTTGAGCAGTGGGTTGGACTAGAAGACCTCCAAGGTCCCTTCCAACCAGTGGTGGATTCCTAAAGGTTTGGATCAATTCGGCTGAAACGGTAGTGGTTTGGCAGCCTGGGCCGCTGGAACCGGCAGCGACCCAGGGCTGCCCCGCCCCCAAACTGGGGGCAGCGCCATAGGCACTGCCACCTTTGTTTCTGCAGATGCGCAATTATTGCACTGCACATGCGCGCAAAGAGTGCATGCACGCGGGACGCGTCCACGAGCGAACGGGCAGTAGTGACTGCAGGAACCCACCCCTGCTTCCAACCCAGTTATTTTGTATTCTCTAAGGCAGGGTTGTCCAAACTTGGGAACTATTAAGGCTTGTGGACTTGCTGGCTGGGGAATTCTGGGAGTTGAAGTCCACAAGTCATAAAAGTCCACAAGTTTTAAAAGTTCCCAAGTTCGGACACCCCTGCTCTAAGGTTTCCCCCTCCCCCATGTTGTTTCAGATCGATCACTTTGGTTTTGCTGAAGACCGCACGTTCAAGCAACGCTACCTCATCGCAGACCAGCACTGGAAGAAAGACACGGGGACAATCCTTTTTTACACTGGCAATGAAGGGGACATCGCCTGGTTTGCAAATAATACGGTACTATTTTGTTCCCTATGCCCTCCGTCTGGTAAACTCTCAAGATTCGTTTTTCTCACCATAAACGTGTATAACTAGACTGTGTTGTTTCTCTGTGTCATATTATATATGTGGGCATATACAGAATTCTGTATTCATTTAATTTTTTTATCTTGTCATGTTTATGATGTGTAAAATTGCAGGTGGCGACCCTTTAAGAGCTGTATGCAACGAAATTTCATTGTTAATGTATGCCAATTGGTGTATATTCAAAGTGACAATAGTTCTGTTCTATTCTATTCCTATTCTATTCTGTTCATAATATTCTATTCTATTCCCTATTCTATTCTATTCTATTCTGTTCATAATATTATATTCCTATTCTATTTTATTTATAATATACTACTCTATCCCCATTCCCATTCTATTATATTCCCTATTCTATTCTGTTCGTAATATTATATTCCTATTCCATTCTATTCTATTCATAATATTCTATTCTATTCCCATTCCAATTCTTCCATTCTGTTCTATTCTATTCCCTATTCTATTCTGTTCATAATGTTCCATTCTATTCCCATTCCCTATTCTATTCTATTCATAGCATTCTATTCTATTCTATTCATAATATTCTATTCCATTCCCATTCCTCCATTCTGTTCTATTCTATTCCCTATTCTATTCTATTCTGTTCATAATGTTCCATTCTATTCCCATTCCTTATTCTATTCTATTCTATTCATAATATTCTATTCTATTCCCATTCCTATATTCTATTCTATTCATAACATTCTATTCTATTCTATTACCATTCCCTAATCTATTCCTATTCCTAATTCCATTCCATTCAAATTTCCTATTCTATTCTACTCTATTCTATTCTATTCTATTCTACTCTATTGATTATCTCATATCCCGTTAAAATATTTCAGGCTTTTTTTTTTTTTACAGTATAAACGTTTGAAAGATCGAAGATTATTCTTTACTGAATTATTTTTAAAACAAACTGACACCTTTGCTCCACTCCAGGGTTTCATGTGGAATGTGGCCGAAGAATTGGATGCGATCCTGGTTTTTGCCGAACACAGATACTACGGGGAATCCTTGCCGTTTGGAAATAAGTCGTACACCGTAAGTATCAACTTCTAATTCAGAGTAGTCACAGATTGAGCTCATACGTTGAACTCAGCTATACAAGTAGTCCTCGGCTTCCAGTAGTTCATTTAGTGACCGTTCAAAGTTACGACGGCACTGAAAAGAATGACTTACGACCCATTTTCACGCTTATGACCGTTGTAATATTCCCCATGGTCATAGGATCGAAATTCAGATGCTTGGCAATTGACTCATATCCATGAGGGTTGCAGTGTCCCAGGCAGTGGTGGTATTTACCGGTTCTCTGAACTACTCAAAATTTCCGCTACCAGTTCCCCAGAACTGGTCAGAACCTGCTGAATACGACCTCTGGTCCCGGGTTCATGTGATCCCCTTTTGTGACTTTGACAACCAAAATCAAAATTTCCCAGAAGTTGAAGTCCACAAGTCTTAAAGTTGCCAAGATTGGAGACCTCTGATCTAAGGAATCTCTTCTTTTGACGGGGGTGGGATTCAGCCGGTTCGGACCAGTTTAGGCGAACCGGTAGCTCGGATGAACAGCTGGGAGTGAACCGGTTCGCTCCGACAATCATTTGGACCGCCCCGCCCCCCCCCACCCCTGCGCTTTACTTACCTATATCCTTTCAGCTGATTTGCGCAGCAGTGTGGATTGCCGCGCCTCAGCTGTGTTGCTCCCCAGAAGTAACATGGAAAGTAAGTTTTGTGTGGGTGTACATCAGTCGCAGGCGGGCACGTAGCACACGATCACTGAACCGGTTGTTAAACCAGCATGCTCCCAGCACTGAAGGTAAGTAAATATATTAAGGGCGCCATACAAAAGTTTTGTGGTCTCGTTTCAGGATGCCAAGCATTTGAATTACCTGACTTCGCAGCAAGCTCTGGCTGATTTTGCGGTACTTATCCAACACTTGAAAAATACGATTCCTGGAACGCAGAATACTCCAGTGATAGCTATAGGAGGGTCTTATGGTGGAATGCTTGCTGCCTGGTTCCGAATGAAATATCCTCACGTAGTAATTGGGTAAGTCTGGAGCAACCGGGCCCTATCTCTATGGAACCACACAGGAACCAGCTAGTTTCTGAATCTAGCTTCTCCGTTGGTGGTTTTTGATTACTACTAGCTTCAATTACTACTTAGGTTCAGAGTTTAGCGATCACCATGTTGGAAAGCAGGGGTCCATGAATTCAAGTCCTACCTTGGACATGAAAGTCAGCTGGGTGACTTTGGGCTAATCGTAAGGAGACTGTGAGTTCTAGTCCCACCTTAGACATGAAAGCCCGCTGGGTGACTTTCGGCCAATCATGAGGAGATTGTGAGTTCTAATCCCGCCTTAAGCATGAAAGCCAGCTGATTGACTTTCGGCCAATCATGAGGAGATTGTGAGTTCCAAATCCGCCTTAAGCATGAAAGCCAGCTGATTGACTTTCGGCCAATCATGAGGAGATTGTGAGTTCTAATCCTGCCTTAAGCATGAAAGCTAGCTGATTCACTTTCGGCCAATCATGAGGAGACTGTGAGTTCTAATCCCATCTTAAGCATGAAACCTGGCTGGGTGATTTTGGGCATCCGAATGTAGATAACATAAGTGTGAAAAATGGTCATCTGTCCCTTTTTTCAGTGTGGTTATAACTTTGAATGGTCACTAAGTGAACTATTATAAATCGAGTATTACCTGTATTTTGCCTCTTTGTTTGCAGAGCTCTGGCTGCGTCAGCCCCTATTTGGCAGTTCGACAGCTTGGTTCCCTGTGGTTCCTTTCATAAGATAGTGACCGAAGATTTCAAAAAAAGTGGGATTGGCTGTTCGGAAACCATCCGAAATTCCTGGGCGGCCATTAAACGTATTGCTGACACAGGTAAGAAGTTAACGAGTAATTGCTAAGCTGGGGGATTCTGGGTGTTGAAGTCCATTCATCTTCCAAGTGGTCAAGGTTGAGTCTGATATAGAATAGAATGAGCTGGAAGGGACCTTGGAGGTCATCTAGTCCAGCGAAGTACCTAGAAGTACCTATATAATTAGATAGATAGATAGATAGATAGATAGATAGATAGATAGATAGATAGATGATAGATAGATAGATAGATTAGATAGATTAGATAGAGAGATAGATAGATGATAGGTGATGGATGGATGGATGGATGGATGGATGGATGGATGGATGGATGGAGATGGAGATGATGGAGGAGATGGAGATGATAGAGGTAGAGATAGAGATTGAGATGATAGAGGTAGAGATAGAGATAGAGATGATAGAGATAGAGATAGATATTATATAGCATAGAATAGAAGCATAGAATAGAAGTACCTATACCATTTTAGACAAGTGACTGCTTCTTAAAAACATCCAGTGATGGAGCGCCCATGATTTCTGGAGGCAAGCTGTTCCACTGATAAATATGGATGGATGATAGATGACAGATGGATGATAGATTGATAGATAGTTATGGATGGATGATGAATGATAGATCGATAGGTAGGTAGGTAGGTAGGTATGGATAGTAGATAGATCAGTTGTGGGTTCCTACCGGTTCAGCCGAACCCATAGTGGTTTGGTGGCCTGGGTCACTGGAACCGGCAGCGACCCAGGTCAGCCCCGCCCAGAACCAGTTCTCATCTTGGTTTTGGTTATATGGTTAATAGATAGATAGATGAGAGAAAGAGAGAGAGGTGGATGATAGAGAAATAAATAATAGATGATAGATAGATAGATAGATAGATAGATAGATAGATAGATAGATAGATAGATAGATAGATAGATAGATAGATGATAGATAGATAGATAGATGATAGATAGATAAATGATAGATAGATAGTAGATAGTAGATAGACAGACAGATAGACAGACAGACAGATGATAGATAGATATGGATTATATATATACATATATCATATGGTTAATAGATGATAAAGAGATACATGATAGAGAGAGATATGGTTGATAGATAGATAGATGAGAGAAAGAGAGAGAGGTGGATGATAGAGAAATAAATAATAGATAGATGATAGATAGATAGATGATAGATATAGATGATAGATACATAGATAGATAGATAGATAGATAGATAGATAGATAGATAGATAGATAGATAGATAAATGATAGATAGTAGATAGATAGATGATAGATAGATAGATAGATAGATAGATAGATAGATAGATAGATAGATGATAGATATGGATTATATATATATACATATATCATATGGTTAATAGATAGATGATAGAGAGATACATGATAGAGAGAGATATGGTTAATAGATAGATAGATGGGAGAAAGAGAGAGAGGTGGATGATAGAGAAATAAATAATAGATAGATGATAGATAGATAGATGATAGATAGATACATAGATAGATGATAGATAGATAGATAGATAGATAGATAGATAGATAGATAGATATGGAATATATATATATATATATATATATATATATATATATATATATATATATATATATATATATATATATATATATATATATATATATACACACACATACACATACACATACATATATACACATACATATAAAAGGAGTCGTTCTCTGCAGCTCAAATGGTTAACTCCCTGCCTGGGAGGCAATAGAGCACAGGTTCGAATCCCAGTAAGGATATGGCTAGCTGATGAGAGCTAAATAGCTTGAAATAGATCTATACTAGTCTTCCTTTATTTATTTATCAGCACAAATAAAAACACACACACACACACTATATATATATATATATATATATATATATATATATATATATATATATATACACATACATATATCATATGGTTAATAGATAGATGATAGAGAGATACATGATAGAGAGAGATATATGGTTAATAGATAGATGATAGAGAGAGAGATGTTGAAGTGTAATTTCTTGATTTTTTTTTCTCTTTAGAGAAAGGCTTACAGTGGCTTTCCCACACATTTCGTTTGTGCAGCCCCTTGAAGACCACAACAGACCTCATCACCTTCAGAGAATCCCTGAGAAGCACATGGATATACGTGGCCATGGTAGACTATCCGTATGAAGCCGCCTTCTTACAGCCTCTCCCTGCCTGGCCAGTTAAGGTAACTGAACCCAATGTGTCCGTTTTGTTTTTTTTCTATGACCCACCTCACAACTGGCCTTTTCCGGAAGATGCCAAAATTAAATTCCTGAGGGAAAAATGGGGTCAGATTCCATCATGAATAAAAGTTATCCATATTCTGTTAGCTTTTGAAGTCCTGAAGTTCTCACTTGTTGAGTTTCTGCATCTCTTTTAGAGCTGGCCAACCGCTACTTGTAATCCTTGAGTTATAACCATTTGTTTAGTGACTTTAAACGGTTGTGACAGGGGTGGTATTCACATACCTTCGCTATCGGTTCGCAAATGTGAGCATGTGCAGAGCGTCAAAATGGGACGTGATGACGTGCAGGCGAGTGGGCGGAGACTCATGACCAGTGGTATGTTCCTAACCAGTTTACTAGTGGCTTGCTGAGAGAGCGTTTTCCCCTCACTTCTCTCGCGCGCCCGCCACACATTGCTGCGCATGCGCAGTTGACTGGAAACTGGTCTGCGAATGCGCAGAAACATGCCGGCGACAGCAAAATAGATTGCCAGATCAGTTCGGGAGCATGGCAGGCCTGAGTCACTGCCTTTTCCACCATACAACTACTGGTCCCGCCAAACTGGTCCGAACCGATAAGAACCCGCCACTGCTCCCGCCACTGCCGCTACCGGTTTGCCCGAACTGGTGCAGACCGGATGAATAGCACCACTGGGTCACAACGGTCACAAAGTGAATCATGGTTTGTAAGTCTCGAGGGCTTAACACTCCTTTGGGAATGGGCGGCATACAAAACCAATAAACTAAACTAAACTAAACTAAACTAAACTAAACTAAACTAAACTAAACTAAACTTGTTTCTGAAGTTATTTTGATTCCACGGGGACAGCAAACAATTTCATTCGAGCATTATGTACCAAGACAAAACACGTGGCAAAGTAGCTGAAGAATTGATCCTATCTGATGGGGAAACCAAGAGCTACATCTAATTTTATGAAAAATGCCTTGGGCGACTGGAAGGAACTGGCATTGCTCCGGTTGAGCTTGCTGACTGAGGAATTCTGGGAGTTGAAGTCCACCCATCTTAAAATAGCTAACCTTGAGAAATGCTGTTTTTTAGGCTCTTGGATTTTTGTTATTGTAAGCAACCCTTGAATCCTGGCTTCTCAAGATTTGTCAATTATGATTTGAGCTTTCTAGGTGTCCTTGGTGCTTGCAGCCTTTTTAATAAAGAGGTTTGTTTGTTTTTTGAAATGATAGTTAGTGGGGCTTCCCGTGAGAGATACCTTTCACAAGATTTTATTTATTTGTTTGTTTGCTTATTGATTTATGAAATGGTGGCGGGACTTTCCCTGACAGATACTTTTCACAAGATTTATTTTTTAAAAATTTATTTATTTATTTTTGGAATGGTGGTGGCGGGGCTTTCCCTGAGAGGTGTTTTTCACAAGATTTTATTTTATTTTATTTTATTTATTTATTTATTAAATGGTGGTGCGGCTTTCCCTAACAGATGCTTTTCACAAGATTTATTTTTTTCAAAAAAAATATTTATTTATTTATTTTTGGAATGGTGGTGGCGGGGCTTTTCCCTGAGAGATATTTTTCCACAAGATTTTATTTTATTTTATTTTATTTTATTATTTATTTATTTTTTATTTTTTTATTTATTTATTTATTTATGAAATGGCGGTGGGGCTTTCCCTGACAGATACTTTTCACAAGATTTTTAATTTATTTATTTATTTATTTATTTATTTATTTATTTATTTATTTATTTATTTATTTATTTATTTGTGAAATGGTGGAGCTGACAGATACTTTTCACAAGATTTATTTTTTTTCAAAAAAAATATATTTATTTATTTATTTTTGGATTGGTGGTGGCGGGGCTTTTCCCTGAGAGATATTTTTCCACAAGATTTTTTTTTTTATTTATTTATTTATTTATTTATTTTTTATTTATTTATTCATTCATTCATTCATTCATTCATTCATTCATTCATTCATTTATTTATTTATTTATTTATTTATTTATTTATTTATGAAATGGTGGGGCTTTCCCCGAGAGATACTTTTCACAAGATTTTTTTTTAATTATTTATTTATTTTTGGAATGGTGGCGGCAGGGCTTTTTCCCTGAGATATATTTTTTCACAAGATTTTATTTGTTTGTTTGTTTATTTACGTAATGGTGGGGGACAGGTCTTCGCCTGAGAGATACTTTTCACACGAGATATTCCGGTCCATCCGGAGTCTAAAATCAAGACGGTTTCCTCCCCCCACCCCCCACTTCTTTGGTCAAATCCTTAAAAGAAAAAAAAAATTAACGTATTCAGCTTCCCCTGGGTGGCGTAAGCTTTTTTCAGTCACTTCTCTTCTCCCCCCCCCCCTGGTGCCCCGCCCTCTTTGTTTAGAAACTCGGATGGGTTTTCTCAGTGACCAAACTAATGTGATTATTCTGAGACTTTGCGGGAAGAGCTATTGAGTAGCTAGAAAGGTGGATTCATTCAGCTGGCTTGAATACATCGGTTTAATCCTCTTCGGTCATGGGGCATAAGGGGAGGGGGGGGAGGAATAGTTCCCCTTGGAGAAATGGGAGGCGCTCTCTCCCCTCCCCCCCTCTCTTTCCCCCCTCTCTCCATAAAAGTTGCAGCCTCTTAAAGCAACTCTTTTATCTCCCATACGGCCAGAAAAGTTTTGGAAAATCCTGGATCTTCCAGCTGAGAAAAAGGATTCGGACACGTGGAAAAAGATAGGCATCATCTTATTAAGAAGTAGCTGATAACCATGTGTTGCCCCGGGGTATTTATTTTTGCTAACCCCGTATTAGACAGGAAAAGGAATGAATTATATGTATACTGTCAAGTCAAAGTAATGCTGGAACACACAGAGAGACACAGGCACACAGAAACACACACCTGAATCCAAAATGCACACTATCACTGTCAAAAGTACTGTGATTTGACAGTATACGTAGATATAATTCATCCCTTTTCATTTCAGCTGGCCAGGTGTTCCAGAGTTATGCTGGTACACACACACACACACACACACACACACACACACAGGAGTGTTAGGGGTGTCTTACCCCCCCACAGTATTTGTTTCCAGAGAGCAAGTCATCTGTGTACCAAGTTTGGTTGAAATTGCTGGAGGCATTCCAGAGTTATGCTGGAGAACACACACACACACACACACACACACACACACACACACACACACACACTAAAGGCAACCCAGGACTTGCTGACAATTTGACTTTTGAAATTTAATTTGAATTTAATTTGAATTTAACCAGATTTGAGTAAGTGATTTGGATTTCTGCCTACCCTTCCCCCACTGCGATTCCGATCCAACTGGGTTACCTGCAGAATTGAAAGACGGGTAGTCCTCGACTTACGACTAATATTGAGACCAACCTTTCTGTTGCTAAGTGAGACATCGGTTAAGTGCAGGGGTGGTATTCACTTACCTTCGCTACCGGTTCACAAATGTGAACACACTCGCAGGACCTTCTGCGCATGCGCAGAGGGTAAAAAAACGGGACGTGATGACGTCCGCGCAGGTGGGCACAGCCTCCTGCCGCCGCTTCCAATTCGTCCGAACCGGATAAACCGGATAGAACACCACTGGGTAGGTATGTTTTGCCCCATTTTTCCATCTTTTTTGCCACAGTCGCAAAGTGAATCGTTGCAGTTGTTAAATTAGTAACGTAATTGTTAAGTGAACCTGGATTCCCTGTGGACTTTACTTGCAAAAGGGGATCACGTCTCTCTCTCTCTCTCTCTCTCTCTCTCTCTCTCTCTCTCTCTCTCTCTCACACACACACACACACACACACACACACACACACACACACACTGCATCCATCATAAATAGGAACAAGTTGCCAAGTGTCTGAATTTTAATCACGTGACCAGGGGATCATAAGTGTGAAAAACAGTCATAAGTCACTTTTTCAATGCTAGGGTAACTTTGAACAATCACTAAACAAATAGTTGTAAAACAAGGAATTCTTGTATAGCTGTGTAAGGTTTAAGGTTTATTGCATTTATATGCTGCCCTATTCCCTGAGGGACTCAGGGTGGCTAACAAACCCAAGGGAGGGGGGGGGGATAAAACAAGAAGGTAATACAACAAACTCAATACAAAGAGAATTTAAAAAGACAATCAACAGTCACACGATTCGAGAGGGGGAAGGGAACTCGTCAACCCCAGGCCTGCCGGCACAGCCAGGTTTTAACGGCTTTACGGAAAGCCTGGTGGGAGGTGAGGGTCCGAATCTCCGCAGGGAGTTCGTTCCAAAGGGCCGGAGCAACCACAGAGAAGGCCCTCCTCCGGGTAGTAGCCAGGTGACATTGGCCAGTAGATGGAATCCGGAGGAGGCCTAATCTGTGGGATCTAATGGGCCTTTGTAGCCTGAACAGGTAGTCCTCAACTTATAACAGTTCGCTTAGGGACCACTCAAAATTATGCCGGCCCTGAAAAAAAAAGTGACTTACGACCATTTTTCACAGTTATGACCTTCGCAGCATCCCCATGGTCACGTGATCCAAATTCAGAGGCTTGGCAAGTGGTTCATATTTATGACCGTTGCCGTGTCCCAACCACATGGGATCCCCTTCGGAGACCTTCTGAGGTCACAAGTCAAGGGAGAAAGCCAGATTCACTTAACAACCGCCTGACTAACTTACCAGCTGCAACGATTCTCTTAACAACGCAGGCAAGAAAGGTCGTAAAAATGAGGCAAAACCCGCCTGACAACAGAAATTCAGGGTTCATTTGCGGTTGTGTGTCCAGCAATTGCTTGTGTTTTGCAGATGTGCCAAAAATAAGCTTCTCTGTGCAGGAATGGATTTTTTAATTCTCTGCTATTTGGGGGAGACTCAATTCTTCTCTATTTCCCCCCCCCCCAACCCTCTCTAGGTTATCTGCAAATACCTGAAAAAACCTAAACTGCCGGACAAGTTGTTGCTGCAGAATGTTTTCCAGGCTGTAAACATCTACTACAATTACACGGGGCACGCATCCTGTTTGAACTTAACTCAGACTGCTACGAAAAGCCTGGGCCTCCAAGGCTGGTCTTACCAGGTGGGTGTGCACCCCGTAATCAACGTGGCAATTTTGGGAAGGGGTGGGTGAATAGCCACCACGATGTAAGGCACCCCTTTTCCCAATGTGAAAGCCATAGTCATTTTTCGATTTGTAACTTTTTGTTCTTATCTTTTTTGGCACTTTTAAAACTTTTTATTCACTTACTATCCGGCGTTGCCTGGGTATTTACCTATTTATAGGGGGAAGATGTCCGGATCAAATGTAATTTCTAATGTTGGATTTTTCTCCCTTACCAGAGGGAGCCCCCTTGTGGAGTACCGTGAAGCCGTTACCGTGGCAACTCCACTGCGCTGTACAGTAGAGGCCATTTTATGTAACGACAGGCTGTATCTTAACAGAGCACACACCCCAAGGAGTGTTAGGGGTGTGTTACCCCCACAGTATTTTTTTTCCAGAAAGTCATCTGTGTACCAAGTTTGGCTGAAATTGCTCAAGGCGTTCCAACACACACAGACACACACACACACAGACACACACACACACACACACACTCATATATAGAGATAATAATACAGGTAGTCCTCAACTTACATCCGCAGTTGAGGCCAAAAATCACTGTCGTTGAGGGAAATATTTGTCAAGTGAGTTTTGCTCCATTTTGCTACTTTTCCTGGCCCAGTTGTGGAGTGAATCACTGCGGTTGATAAGTCAGTCACATGGTGGTGAAGTGAATCTGATTTCCTCATTGACTTTTCCTGGATCAGAATGTCTTCAAAAAGGAGTGGGGTGTCACATCACATCACACACACACACACACACACACACACACACACACACACACACACCACACACACACGGGACACTGCAACCATCATAAATATGTACCAGTGGACAAGCATCTGAATTTGGATCATGCGACCGTGTGAATGCTGCAGTGGTTTGTAAGTGTGAAAATGGGCATAAGTCCCTTTTTTTTCAAGTAACATCATAACTTTGAACAGTTCTTAAATGAACCGTTCTAAGTGGAGGACTACCTGTATTAGAAATCTATCCATGGTCGCTCTATTAGTCAGGTGGCAGCCTAGAAATTTAATAATATATCTATATATAAAAGTGTGTGTGTGTGTGTGTGTGTGTGTGTGTGTGTGTGTGTGTGTGTGTTCCAAGAGAACTCTGGAACACCTCGAGCAATTTCAACCACACGTGGTACACAGATGACTTACAGGGAGGGGGGGGTGTTCTGTTAAGATACAGCCTGTTGTGCCTTAAAATGGCTTCTTCTGTACTGCCGTAAAATGGCTTCTACTGTACAGCACAGTGGAGTTGCCATGGTAACAGCTTCACCGTACTCCACAAGGGGGCTCCCTCTGGTAATGGGGAAAATCCAACGCTAGAAATTATGTTCGGTCCGGACATTTTCCCTCTATAAATAAATACCCAGGGAAAGGCCGGTTTATCAGCTAGTAATTCATAAATCTTTTAAGAGTTCCCATTTTTAGGGATTCACATATTAACGTCTGTCTCTCTGACAGACCTATTCCAAGCCGGGATCTTATGAAATTAAGCTCTCCTGTTTCCCTTCTCTTCTCCAAGGCTTGCACCGAGATGGTAATGCCCATGTGTTCAGACGGTGTCAACGATATGTTTGAGCCACAGAAATGGGACTTCCATGCTTACTCGGAGGAATGTTTCAAAACCTGGGGGGTACGACCCCGCCCTTCCTGGATTACCACCACTTACGGTGGGAAAAACATAAGTGCGCACAGTAACATCATTTTCAGGTGAGTTTGTATTGTACATAACCAGTAGCAAGTAGCATTTAGACGTATATACTTTACAGCCCTCTCTAAGTGGTTTACAGAGTCAACCAATTGACCCCAACAATACGGGACCTCATTTTACCGACCTCAGAAGGATTGGAAGGCTGAGTTAACCTTCATCTGGTCAGGATCGAACTCCTGGCAGTGGGCAGAATCAGCCTGCAATACTGCATTTTAACCACTGTGCCACTATTGTTCTAACACCTGTCTTCTCCATTCTCTGCCAGCAACGGAGGGCTCGATCCTTGGACCGGCGGTGGCGTGACAAAGAACATCACGGACACTCTCGTGGCCATCATGATCCCGGAAGGAGCTCATCATCTCGATCTGCGTGCCAACAACCCTTATGACCCCATCTCTGTTCTGCAGGCTCGCCTCTTGGAAGTCCACTACATGAAGTTGTGGATACAGAAGCACAGGAGGGTTAAAAAATGCCCAAAGTAACTGGATAATAGTGGGGGCTTTGTGCAGCAATGGTTAGCCTTTGGTGATCGTCTTCTTTCTGGATTGTCTCTTCTTCATCTTCATCTTGCTGAGCTTTCTTTAGCTTCTTTTAATTCTCAATCAAGAGGTCCGTTTGAGACGAGCTGGAACTGACACGGCCTAGCTTTGGTTAGTGACGTCTGGAGGTGGGTTGCTACCGGTTCGCACCGGTTCGGGTGAACCGGTAGTTGAAATTGCGACTAGGTCGCTGAATCAGTAGGGACGACAGACTCGTGATGCTCCGGGGAACCGGTTCCCCAGTCACCGCGGCATGTTTTATTGACATTTTTAATGTTCTGCGCATGCACAGACCTATTTACAGGCAATTGTGCGCATTACGTGAGCACCAAACCGGCAGTAACATTAGCGGAAACCCACCCCTGGTGGTGTCCCATCCATCTCTCTCATTATAGGAAGCCAAGACAATTTCTGTCTGTTCTTCATTGAGCTGTAGGACCCACAACTGGGGAAGGAGAAGACTTCTAATCTCCTTTGCCTTTGCTTGTCCCACTTACTTAGCTGTCTTTCTATGGGGAGCTGGACTTCCTACAGGTAATGCTCGACTTACGAAAACCACCATAGAACACCAAATTTATGTGGCACAGTGAGAAATTTGTTGAGCGAGTTTTGCCCCTTTTTTTCTGACTTTTCCTGCCACATTTCTTAAGTGAATCCTAGAGAGGTGCGGTGGCCCTAGAGGTGGAGCTCTCGCCTCACAATCAGGAGGCTGTGAGTTCGATCCTAGGTAGAGGCAGATATTTCTCTCTCTCTGGGCACGTCAAGATTATATCTGCAAAATATAACTCCTCATTGGCAATAGGAAGGGCATCGGGCCAGTAAACACAAAGCTCCATTCAGCTGTCCAGACTCTGCCCCCCCCCAAGCGATTATGGGGTCGTTAAAAGAAGATGATTTCTTAAGTGAATCACTGCACTTGTGAAACGGATAACACAGTTGTGAAGTGCATCTTTGCTTCCCGTATTGACTTTGCTCGTCGGAAGGTTGTGAAAGCGGATCACGTGACCCTGCGACCGTCATAAATGTGAGTCGGTTGCCAAGCATCTGGATTTTAATCCCGTGGGGATGCTGCAACCATCATAAGGGTAAAAAACGGTCATAGGTCATTTCCCCCCTGGCCGTTGTAACTCTGAACGGTCACTTCACGACCTGTTGTAAGTCGAGGACTACCTGTATTGTCTTAATTTAAGGAATTCAGGGGACGAACAGCTAGCAGGCCAGCTGGAAACTTAGG
Source organism: Thamnophis sirtalis (assembly GCF_051295495.1). Lineage (NCBI taxonomy): Eukaryota > Metazoa > Chordata > Lepidosauria > Squamata > Natricidae > Thamnophis > Thamnophis sirtalis. The sequence goes on along the minus strand of NW_028261388.1, from coordinate 6,573,900 downwards.
AGGCGACTTTAAAGAGAGAATAGAGAAATTTGCAGAAGAACCTTTGTACTCAAAATACTTGAGACGCTTTGTCGTTGGCTGGAAGGCGTTCTACTTGAATAAATCCTACTCTTGATCTTGGCTGTTTACTTTGAAATCCAGTCACCAGGAAACACTATTAGAGCAGAAGACTTGTGTGTCTTTGCGTGTTGTTTCGTACTTTTTCAGGAGGCAACTGGACTTTCTTGTTTTTTCTTTGAAGATGTTTTGCTTCTCATCCAGGAAGCTTCTTCAGCTCTGACTGGATGGTGGGGAAAGGATTGATTCTCCTTGCAGACAGCTGGTCCTTTGCATCCTTTTTAGAGAGGCATTGAGGCCACTTGGATTTTCATCTGAATAGTGCTAATTTAGCCTGCCATTTAGGACACAGATAAACCTCCAAGTGCTTCAATGATCCTCTAAAAGGATGCAAATAACCAGCTGTCTGGAAGGAATATAAATCCTTCCATTCCCCACCATCCAGTCAGAGTGGAAGAAGCTTCCTGGATGAGAAGGGGAACGTCTTCAAAAGAAAAAACAAGAAAGTCCAGTTGCCTCCTGAAAAAAGCACCTTTGGGCCAACCAAGACCTGGATATGACTGAGAATCATACTACAGATTTCTGACTATACAATTTGGGGTGAAGACCCTTGGAATGGTGTGGGAATAGGAATGGATTTCCAGAGGAAAAAATTGCAGACTGCAGGAACCATTTGCACCACTCAGGTGACCCTGACGACACAGAGAAACCTCCAAGTGGCCTCAACAATCCTCTAAAAGGATGCAAATGACCTGGATATGTGTGAGAATTGCTTTTACAGACTTTTACAAGTATGATGCTAAGCAATGTGGCTACTAGTGCTGAGCTACCATGCTAGTAATTGCTAATCTAGAAGATAAGGGAGTGTGTAAATAATCCCTTGCAAATTAAGCCATTCTGGTTCTGACCAGTCTTAACACCAGTGATGGTTGAAATTACTACAGGTGGTCCTCAACTTACGACCATAACGTAGCCCAAAATTTATCGTGGCTAAGCAAAACATTTGCTAAGTGAACTTTATCCCACTTTTCCCACCTGTCTTTCCGCCGTTGTCAAGTGATTCACTGCAGTTGTTAAATTAGTCACTTGGTTGTTAAGTGAAACTGACTTCTCTATGGATTTTGCTCGTCAGAAGGTTGAGCACCTGACCTTGGGGGCGCTACAACTGTCATAAATATGAACCAGCTGCCAAACGTCTTGATCACAAGGCCACGGGGATGCTGCAGTGGTCGTAAGTGTGAAAAACGGCCATAAGTCGCTTTTGTCAGTGCCGTTGCAACTTTGAACGGTCGCTGAATGAATTTTTGTTAAGTTGAGGACTGCCTGTATATGGAAGGAAGGTGCAACAGCAAAAGAAAGGCTTTATAGTTTTCAAATTGAGGCTCATCATGGTAAATATGCCTTCTTAAGCTCAGTAGCTAAGACACTGAGCTTGTCAATCAGAAAGGTCGGCAGTTCGAATCCCTAACAGGTCTCCTGCGTGAGCAGGGGGTTGGACTAGATGACCTCCGAGGTCCCTTCCAACTGGGTTACTGTTTATTGTAAAAAGAAAGTCTCTTTATTAAAGCCTTCAGGTGCTTTGAATCATTTTGAGAAGGAAATAAAAAGGGGACAAGGACGTAAGAAATAATCCAAGCAACCTTTCTGTTAAATCTCCAATAAAACTTTGTTGGCTTTTGAGATAGACTGATAGGTTGTGAAGTTTTGCCACTTAGAATTTTGGCCAAAGGTTTGAAGCACCTTTAACCAAGAACAAAATCCAGAAGTGACTGGTGTCAACGGTGACACAAATTTGTGTCATTTCTGCTTCTCAACATTTTTGCTTATTTTTCCTATAAAGGCTGTACTCATCCAAGGATATTGCATGAAAGGATGGATGGAGAGAGTATGAGAGAGAGATCTTTATTTTGGTTATTTCTTCTTGAGAAAACGAAATGCAATTTGTACAAGGATAAAATGAGATTGTGATGAAATAAAATACTGCTGTTAATAAAAGTAGAAAACCAACATATCCATTTGGCAATGCTTGTTAATTAAACAAACCAGGCAGAGCAACTGAGCAAGGTGCCTGGAAAATATGTCCTGCAAAAAGTAACTGCGAACGAGAAAAAAGATGATTGGGGATCAGAAGAAGCGATACAGAAATACTTTTAAAGTACCTGGAGAGCACTTTAAAAAGGAGAGAGGGGCTTTCATTGGTCTTGACTTTTTGGATCCCCCCTTCCCCTGGATCCCAGATAGAAGTTGGATGACACAGTTGTCCCCTCTGTTTTTTCATCCCACACGAGTTACAAGCAAAGCAGTATTTTTGAAAACTCTGCGCCATGTACCGTGCACATGGTGGGTACAGTGATGGGTTGCCAATTTTGTTAATACCGGTTCGGGCTCACTCCCACACACGCTCGCTCGCATGCGCAGAAGCGTCCGGGCGAATGGACAGGAGCCTCCCACCGCGCTACAACTGGTTCGGCCAATCCGGGCCAAACTGGCAGCCACCTAGTCCTCTGGTGGACTACATTCTACCCAGATTTGAACATGAATTTATTTTTTAAAATAATAGTCTAGTTCATTCTTTTCAATAAACCTAATTCCCTTAACATTCTTGATTGTCTGTTTAATAACAATATACCTTTATATAATCACTTATCCCATTCGGAATATTTTTACAGTATAAAAGAATTTACCAACTGTTTATATATCACTATTTTCAATTATGTATAATCCCACCAATCATCCATCGAGTATGCTTATGTTCATTATTGTCCTTGTACATCATACATTCAAACAAAAAAATAACATGGACTTAAGGGGGCAGTATTGTATTTAAGAAAACATCCCGACTTCCGTTGAATTTTTTTTAACTCACAAGTTTTTTCATGATTGACCACACCGTAAACAAAGAGTTATTCCAGATGGGTCTGCAATTTTTCACTTGAAGGGGGAAGATAGATAGATAGATAGATAGATAGATAGATAGATAGATAGATAGATAGATAGATAGATAGATAGATAGATAGATAGATAGATAGATAGATAGATAGATGATGGATGATAGATAGATAGATGATAGATAGATAGATAGATAGATAGATAGATAGATGATAGATGATGATAGATAGATTGATAGCTTGATAGATAGATAGATAGATAAGATAGATAAGATAGAGAGATTAGATAGATTAGATAGAGAGATAGAGATAGATAGATAGATAGATAGATAGATAGATAGATAGATAGATAGATGATAGATAGATAGATAGATAGATATAGATATAGATATGAATGATAAAGGAGGAGAGCTTGTGGCTTAGTGGCTAACACAACTGCCTAATATGTTAATACAGCACAGGTTCGAATCCCAGTAAGGGAATGGCTAGCTGATGAGAGCTAAATAGCTTGAAATAGATCTATACTAGTCTCCCTTTATTTATCAGCACAAATGCAATATATATATATATGTACACACACACACACACATATATTTGGTTCTGTTGTTTAAAAAAAAAGCACAATCTTCAGAGTTTCGGAGGGCTTGAAAAAGGGGCACCAAATTACTTCCGTTGGCCTTGTTCTTCCTAATCTGTGGAACCCCAGGGAGAGTTGAGGCCTTTCCATAAAGAGGAAGGAGACCTTTTAATGACAAAAGTAATGTGATTATCGGACTGAATGTGAGGAGCAGGGCATGGATGGAAGGCTTAGAGAGAAATCTGTTAGAATAGCTGAATGTATCGGCTTAAATCTTTTCTCTTAATATGGCTGCACAACAGTTGCTCCCTTCTTTTAAACGCTTCGTCTTGGGAGGAAGGCCGTCGCTGGAGGGGATTTGAAAGATGCTCCTTTCAAATAAAAAGAAAAAATCTCCACAGAACTCGAGGCGGGGTTGAAATCTTTTTTTTAAAAAAAGCCCACAAATCCATATGCAGGGAGTATCCTCGACTTACAACGGTCCGCTTAGTGACCGGATTACAAACGGCCATGAAAAAAGGCACTGTTTTTCCACACTTACGGTGGCCGTAAGTTGCAGCATCTCGTTTGGACACGTGATCAAAATCCGGGTGCTGGGTGGCTGACTCGTATTTATGACGGTCGAGAGTCTCGGGGGGTCACGTGATCACCTTTTGCGCACTCCTGTTAAGCCGAATTGATGGGGAAGCCAGATTCACTTAACAACCCTGGCGCTAACTTAACAACTGCAGTGATCCGCTTAACAGTGAGGGCGAGAAAGGTCGTAAAATGGGGCAGAACCCCATTTTAACAAATGTCTTGCTTAGCACACAGACATTTTGGGCTGGATTGTGGTCATAAGTCGAGGACTACCTGTCGTTGAACAACTGAAGAAGCTTCTGGGATGAGAAGTGAAGCATTTTTCCAAGTTAAAATTAAGTCCAGTTTCCTTTTGGGGGAAAAAAAAAGCATTCAGGATAGTTGAGACAAAAATAGCAATAGACTTCTATACCGCTTCAGTGCTTCTGTCTTCAATCAGTCAGAATACACCTGGAAGGGAGCTTGGAGGTCATCTAATCCAACCCCCTATACCATTTCAGACAAGTCTCTTCTTTAAAACCTCCAGTGTTGGAGCACCCACAACTTCCGGTGGCAAGCTGTTCCACTGGTTAATTGTCCTCACTATTAGGAAGTTTCTCCTCAATTCCAGGTTGCTTCCCTCCTTGATTAGTTTCCATACCAAGGTGGCATAGCAAATAAACAAATACAGGCCCTCCTTGACTTACAACAGTTTAGTGACCGTTTGAAGTTACAAGTAACTTTGAAGTTACTTGTGCCGAAGTATCGGCACTGAACAAAGTGACTTAGCACCATTTTTCACACTTACGACCGTTGCAGCTTCCCTAAGGTCACGGGATTTACATTCGGCGCCTTGGCAGCTGATTCCTATTTATGACGGTTTGCAGTGTCCCAGGATCCCCTTTTGCAACCACATATAGACTGGGTAAAACCAGGCTTAATAGGAGGTGTGGGATTCAGCCGGTTCGGACCAATTCAGGTGAAACGGATGTTAATTTTCATCTGGTTCGCCAAAGTGGTAGTTACAAGGACCGGCTGATCCCGGCCACCCCTCCCGTTCCAGGAATCTCCACGCGGCCTGTTCATCATGGCAGGTAAGCACAGGGCCTGCGCGGAACCTGGGGAGGGCGAAAAACAGGCCTACCGGAAGTCCTGGAAGTCTGGAAACGGGTCCATTTCCAGCTTCCGAAGAGCCTCTGGAGCCGGGGAAGGCTGTTTTTGCCCTCCCGGAGGCTCGAGAAAAGCCTCTGGAGCCTAGGGAGGGCAGACGGGCCTACCGGAAGTACCGGAAGTCCAGAAACAGATCTATTTCTGGCTTTCGGAGGGGTTCCAGAACCCAGGGGAGGCCATTTTCGCCCTCCCGGAGGCTCAAGTAAAGCCTCCAGAGCCTGGGGCGGGTGAAAACACACACACACTCCACAGCTGTGGTGCAGGAAACTGACTAGGCCACGGCCCCATGGCCATGCCCACCCAGCAACTGGGCAGAGAACCAGTTGATAAAATTTTTCAATCCCACCCCTACTTAATAGCAGTCACTGTGAGACTGATCTTGGAGTCTTAGAGGACAACCAGCTAAATATGAGCCAGCAGTGTGCAGCGGCAGCCAAAAAAGCCAATGCAATCCTAAATTGCATTAACAGAGGGATGCAATCAAGATCAAGGGAGGTACTAATACCACTCTAAAACCACACCTAGAATACTACACCCAGTTTTGGTCACCACACTATAAAAAGGACGTTGAGACCAGTGGTGGGTTTCAAAAATTGTTTGAACCTACTCTGTGGGTGTGGCCTCCTTTGTGGGAGTGGCTTGCCGCCCATGTGACCAGATGGGAGTGGCTTGCCGCCCATGTGACCGGATATGAAGATGCCGATGACACTTGTCAGAACCACCTTAAATTACCTCACACACAGCACTGGCCTGCATAAGAATATGATGTGAACTTGTTTTTTAAAAGGCATCTTTGGTTTGCGTTAAAACAACTTCAACACACGCAATGTTCTGATTGCACCACAAACGCAGTAGTCATCCTTCCCTTTCACAGAGGCACTGAGTTTTATAAATAGGAGCATGGTAGTGTAGAATAATCATATCCAAAGACCAGTGGTGGGTTTCAAAAAAATTTGGAACCTCTTCTGTAGGTGTGGCCTGCTTTCCGGGTCCACTGGTGGAACCTCTTCTAACCGGTTCGGTAGATTTGACGAACCGGTTCTACCGAATAGGTGCGAACTGGTAGGAACCCACCTCTGGTTGAGACTCTAGAAAGAGTGCAGAGAAGAACATCCAAGATGATTAGAGAACTGGAAGCTAAAACACATGAAGAACGGTTTCAGGAACTGGGCATGGCTGGTCTAGTGAAGAGAAGGACCAGGGGAGACATGATAGCATCTTCCAATATTTGATGGGCTGCCACAGAGAGGAAGGGGGTCAAGCTATTTCCCAAGGCACCTGAAGGCCAGACAAGAAATAATGGATGGAAACTGATCAAGGAGAGATTCAAGCTGGAAATAAGGAAGGACTTTCTGACACCGAGAACAATCAACCCATGGAACAGCAGAGTCCTATCCAAAACAACCAATTCGAACGGCTCCTTGATTCCGAAATCGGGACCTCTCAAACGACTAAATCAGCCTCTTGACGTCTTAAGAGATTAATACGCGGGAGACTGAGAGAAAAAGAGAGAGAGTGCAATAAACCGAGCGGCTTGAATTATAGTAGCTCATTGCCGAAATCCTGGGTCACCAAGTAATTTACTGATGAGGCTCCAGGACAATTTGCACAGCCCAAAGCCCTCACTGTCTGCTGACTACCGCTGTTCGTATTATTAATGCAATCAACCGACAGCAGGGTGCTGGGCAGCGAAAAGCCACTCGGCTCGAGCAACTAAGATGGAGGTGGCCACCGATTGGGGGAAAATCCAGAATTCAGAGCTAATGGGGAGGTTAAAAGAGAGAGGAGAGGGGAGAGGTTACAAAACTTCCTTGGCCTGATTACCACTTTTACAAAGTTTTTTTCTAGAGGGATTTCTGAAATTTAGGGAGTCCCCCTATTTAGGTCAGCATGAGGGGTCCTTGATGCTCTCTGAGCTTGCTTGTTTTCTTGCAGACGGGAATGGGGATTTTGCGGTATCCTTCCCCTGGAGTGGAGAGGGAATGGGGATTTTGCGGTATCTTCCCCTGGAGTGGAGAGGGAATGGGGATTTTGCAGTATCCTTCCCCTGCCATGGCCACCAAGCCACGCCCACAGAACCGGTAATAAAAAAACTCCTTCCGGTGTTGTGGGTCCTCCATCACTGGAGGTCTTCAAGAAAAGATTAGGCAATTATTTGCCTAAGATGGAGTAAGGATTCCTGCAATGAGAAAAGGGTTGGACTCACTAGTAGACCAACCCTAATGGTTGGAAACTAACCAAGGAGATGAAGCAGCCTGGAACTAAGGAGAAATTTCCTAGCGACGAGAGCAACCAACCAAAGGAACAGCTTGTCTTCAGAGGTTCCGAGGGCTCCATTACTGGAGTCTTTCAAACAGAGACTGGACAACCATTTATCTGAAATGGTATGGGGTCTGCTTCAGCAGAGGGGTTGCAATAGAAGATCTTCCAGGTCTCTTCCAACTCTATTATATTCTATCTCCAAAGTCCCTTGCTTTTTTTAAAAAAAAAAATCTTTCTATGTTCTCTATCTGGATGGGAAATCCCTTAAAGAAACATAGCTGCAAACATCTGGATTTATACAATACAATACAATAGCAGAGTTGGAAGGGACCTTGGAGGTCTTCTAGTCTTCTAGGCAGGAAACCCCATACCGTTTCAGACAAATGGCTATCCAACATCTTCTTAAAGACTTCCAGTGTTGGGGCATTCACAACTTCTGGAGGCAAGCTGTTCTACTCATTAATTGTCCTCACTGTCAGGAAATTTATCCTCAGTTCTAAGTTGCTTCTCTCCTTGATTAGTCTTCACCCATTGCTTCTTGTTCTACCCTCAGGTGCTTTGGAGAATAGCTTGACTCCCTCTTCTTTGTGGCAACCCCTGGCATATTGGAAGACTGCTATCATGTCTCCCCTAGTCCTTCTTTTCATTAAACTAGGCATACCCAGTTCTTGCAACTGTTCTTCATATGTTTTAGTCTCCGGTCCCCTAATCCTCTTTGTTGCTCTTCTCTGCACTCTTTCTAGACTCTCCACGTCTTTTCTACATTGTGGCGACCAAAACTGAATGCAGTATTCCAAATGTGGCCTTACCAAGGCATTATAAAGTGGTATTAACACTTCACGATTTGCGTTGGATCTATCCCTGCCTTTGAATCCTGCCACTTCTCAGCAGGATCTGCTTCTTTGCTGAGGCATTTTGGGCAAAGGATGGGATTTAAATGTTCCTCCCAACAGCAGTGGGTCTAGGAGGGAGGGGGGGGAGTAAGTTGCCATCTTTTCTGTGGTTGCTTAGCTACCTCCCTCCCCTTCTCCACCAGCCTTTTTGGCGTGAACCGAGCAACTGGAACTTGGCAACCTGAATCTATCGGTTGCCAACCCTCCAAATTATTTCTTGCTCAGCTCTCCCAGTCCTGCGGGTGCCATGTTTTCGATGCCACCCGAAACAAACTTCTTGCAGCCACATTTCCCAAGGAACGGGCTCTGCTTTTGGGCCTCTTCTTGGTTTCCTTGCCATTTCTCCTTTGACGGGAAAAAACGGCAAGACGGTGGCTTTGGTTTTACAGGAAACCTGTTGCCATGCCTGTGATTTTGGCTGGCTTTCTCCAAACTTCGCCCAAGAGGGACGCGGTGGCTCAGTGGCTAAGACGCTGAGCTTGTCGATCAGAAAGGTCGGCAGTTTGGCGGTTCGAATCCCCAGCGCCGCGTAACGGAGGGAGCTCCCGTGACTTGTCCCAGCTTCTGCCAACCTAGCAGTTCGAAAGCATGAAAAAATGCAAGTAGAAAAATGGGGACCACCTTTGGTGGGAAAGGAACAGCATTCCATGCGCCTTCGGCATTGAGTCATGCAGGCCACATGACCACGGAGACGTCTTCGGACAGCGCTGGCTCTTTGGCTTTGAAACGGAGAGGAGCACCGCCCCCTAGAGTCGGGAACGACTAGTACATATGTGCGAGGGGAACCTTTGCCTTTACCTCCAAACTAAGGGCTGTGGGCACCAAATATTAACCTCAAAAGTTGGAGCCGTTGATTACAGGTTTATTTATTTATATTCTGCCTTCATTACTTTTTTTTTTTTTTTACAAATAACTCAAGGGGGGGAACCTATCCAACAGATCTTCCTCCCTTTATTTTCCTCACAACAACCCTGTGAGGTGGGTTGAGCTGAGAGAGGGTGACTGGCCGAAGGTCACCTGATCCGCTTTCACGGCTAAGGCGGGATTAGAACTCAGCGTCTCCTGGTGATTGGCCAAAAGTCACCTAGCCAGCTTTCATGGCTAAGGCGGGATTAGAACTCAGCGTCTCCTGGTGATTGGCCAAAAGTCACCCAGACAGCTTTCATGGCTAAGGCGGGATTAGAACTCACTGTCTCCTGGTGATTGGCCGAAAGTCACCCAGCCAGCTTTCATGGCTAAGGCGGGATTAGAACTCAGCGTCTCCTGGTGATTGGCCAAAAGTCACCTAGCCAGCTTTCATGGCTAAGGCGGGATTAGAACTCAGCGTCTCCTGGTGATTGGCCAAAAGTCACCCAGACAGCTTTCATGGCTAAGGCGGGATTAGAACTCACTGTCTCCTGGTGATTGGCCGAAAGTCACCCAGCCAGCTTTCATGGCTAAGGCGGGATTAGAACTCAGCGTCTCCTGGTGATTGGCCAAAAGTCACCCAGCCAGCTTTCATGCCTTAGATGGGACTAGAACTCACAGTCTCCTGGTGATTGGACGAAAGTAACCCAGCCAGTTTTCAGGCCTTAGGTGGGACTAGAACTCACAGTCTCCCAGTGATTGGCCCAAAGTCACCCAGCCAGTTTTCATGCCTTAGTTGGGACTAGAACTCACTGTCACCTGGTGATTGGCCGAAAGTTACCCAGTCACTTTTCATGCCTTAGGTGGGACTAGAACTCACTGTCTCCTGGTGATTGGCTGAAAGTCACCCAGCCAGCTTTCATGGCTAAGGCGGGATTAGAACTCACTGTCTCCTGGTGATTGGCCGAAAGTCACCCAGCCATCTTTCATGGCTAAGGCGGGACGAGAACTCACCGTCTCCTGGTGATTGGTCCAAAGTCACCCAGCCATCTTTCAGGCCTAAGACATGATAGAACTTGTGTTTTTCAGTTTGTAGCCTGGTGCCTTAACCACTAGACCATACTGTGCTTCATAAACTACACTGCTTACCCATTGCCTTTGGGGTGCAATTCAAGGTGCTAGATACCACCTTTAAAATCCTGTATATTTGATGTTGCCGCCTATTCTTTCTGCCTGTATGGTCTGATCAAGCAAAGTGAATGATTGGACTGCCATCTGTCAGAAATGGTGTAGTGTCTCCTGCTTTGGCGGGGGGTTGGACTAGATGACCTACAAGGTCCCTTCCAACTCTGATTGGTTCAAAATTGGGAAAGGAGTCCGGCAAGGCGGTATACTGTCACCCTGCCTATTTAACTTATATGCAGAGCACATCATGAGAAAGGCAGGGTTAGATGGATTTAAAGTTGGAATTAAGATTGCTGGGAGAAATATCAACAACCTCAGATATGCAGAGGATACCACTCTAACGGCAGAAAGTGAAGAGGCACTAAAGAGCCTCTTGATGCGGGTGAAGAAGGAGTGCAAAGTTTGGCTTGAAAATCAACAGTAAGAAAACTAAGATCATGGCATCCGGCCCTCTCAATTCCCGGAGAATAGATGGGGAAGAAATGGAGGTAGTAGTGACAGATTTCTATTTTCCTGGGTCTCCAAGATCACCGCAGATGGGGACTGCAGCCAAGAAATCAAAAGATGCTTGCTCCTGGGGAGGAAAGCTATGGCAAATCTAGACAGCATCCTAAGAAGCAGAGACATCCCCCTGCCAACAAAAGTGCATCAAGTCAAGGCTATGGATTTCCCAGTTGCAATGGATGGCTGTGAAAGTTGGACCATAAGGAAGGCTGAGTGCCAAAGAATGGAGGCCTTTGAACTCTGGTGCTGGAGAAGACTCCTGTGAGTCCCTTGGACTGCATGCAAGCCCATCCAACCGGTCAGTCCTAGAGGAGGTCAACCCTGACTGCTCTTTAGAAGGCCAGATCCTGAAGATGAAACTCAAAGACTTTGGCCACCTAATGAGAAGGAAGGACTCCCTGGAGAAGAGCCTCATGCTGGGAACGATGGAGGGCAAAAGAAGAAGAAGGGACGGCAGAGAAGGAGGTGGCTGGATGGAGTCATGAAGCAGAAGGCGTGAGCTTGAATGGACTCCAGAGGATGGTAGAGGACAGGAAGGCCTGGAGGAACAATGTCCATGGGGTCGCGATGGATCATACACAACTTTGCAACTAACAACAACTCCTGCTTTGGCGACCTACAAGGTCGCTTCCAACTCGGTTAATCTGTAATTCTGGATGGACTGCAGGTTCCTTCCATCAAACCTTGCCTTATTATTTGATCCAGCAGACCTCAGTGGGCCTCCTTTTTGAAATGATATTTCCCCCCCCCCCGGCCCAAATTCCTGTGCCGCCCACTTTTATAACCATCCAGAAATTTCTTTAAAAAAAAAAAATAAACCTGGTTATTCTATCAGGCTTTGGGACAGGATGGTTGAGAAGCCCCTGTTAATTTTCCTTAATTTTGTTCTTCCGGTCGACTGTGTTTCTCTTTCATTCCCCATTGTTTCTTTTCATTTTATCTGGAAACCTCCCAAGCGGTTGGGCGGCTTTGAGATGGGAATAAGTAAATAAATAATTTACTCACAGTTGGATTAGCCCAAGGACTGCGTGGCTTTCATTCCCGGATGGGAGAACTGTTTTTTTTTTTTTAAAGGAGAAAAACAGAACATTTGATTTTGGGGGAACTCAGAGGTGGAGAAAGCTAATAAACGAAGTAGAAAGATTGGCACCATGTGCCTCTTTGGATGATTCCTCTCACTTAGCTCAACAACAGAAACAATTTCCAAAGCAACAATGCGTGTGCCTCCTAGTACAATTGCATGCAAATCACTGAAACAGATCAAAGAAGTTAATTAACCACATGCAAAATGGAGACTTGGGTCTTGTTTTCATTGAACTTTGCCCAACTAATGCTAAAAGTTGAAAAATGCTTCTTGCAGGAAATGAATTCTTTGCTGGAGACACAGAAAAAAATGAGCAAGGGCCACGGTGTTTGCTAATGTTCTATAGTATGTGCGAGGAAAGATGGGTTATTTCTTTATTTCTACATTTCTATCCTAACTTTATTATTTGATAAATAACTGAAGGTGACAAATATACCTAATACGCCTTCTATTTTCTCTGTAACAACCCTGTGAAATGAGTTAGGCTGAGAGAGAGTGACTGGCTCCAAGACATCCGGCCAACTTTCATGCCTAACACAGGACTAGAACTCACTGTCTCCTGGCCATTGGCGCAGTCACTCAGTCAGATTTCATGCACAACCCAGGACTAGAACTCACCATCTCCTGGCGATTGGTGCAATGTCAACCAGCCAGCTTTCATGCTGATGAAAGAAATGTCCTTCTGGGTTCGGCTCCAAGTGGGGGAAAAGACACTGGAGACATGGAGGCTGCTTGGAAAGATGGTTTTAATGGTGGACAGGACCACATGGCTTGAGCCTTGAACAGAAAAAGGTGATCACATGCTTCAATGTTGGTGGAGAAGAAGAGAAGGAAGGACTGAGATGCTGAAAGTCCCTGGTTTTATGCCCTCTCTGGCCTTTGATCTTGATCTTGTATTCTGATTGGTTGTCAGACTCCCATGAGCCCATGCAGGGGCAACTCTAAAGGCTGCGTTTTGAATCCAGGTTTGGTTGAGTTCTCAGATGCCATGTGGTCAGTTGAGTAAAGGGCCAATATTATTATGCTTTAATCCCATCCCCCCTGGAGCTGAAGTGGAGAAGTCTTTATTATGTAAAGGGACCAGCTTGGCCTTCTTAATGGCCCATTGACAAAGTGGGGATGGGCAGGAAGCTACAGGCAGCTATTCTGTCTTTTAAAACACGTTTCTTTCTTTTCACATCCAGAGAAATATTCTGCCTTTTCAATATTTCCTAGGATATTTCATTTTTCTGGGAGAGGGCTGGGTGATAACTTCCTACAATGCCTAATGCAACACCAGAACTCGCCGCCTCCTGGAGATTGGCCCAAAAATCACGTAAATGGCTTTCGTGCCTAAGGTGGGACTAGAACTCACACTCTCATGGTTTTTACCTAGCTTTCTAGTTATCCCCAGCTAAATTAAAATTCAGCCTCAAAAAATGAGGGAAGGGGAAAAAACTATGTATTTGACTCCAAAACATAATACAACTATTGACTGTTGGGATGAAAACAACCACTCCCCAGGCACATATTATAAGGCACTTGATAAAACATAAAATGAATGTTTGTGTGTGTGTGTGTGCGTTTGTGTGTGTGTGTTCCAGCATAACTCTGGAACGCCTCAAGGATTTCAACCAAACTTGGTGCACAGATGACTTACTCTCTGGAAACAAATACTGTGGGGGGGTAAGACACTCCTAACACCCCTTGGGGGTGTGTGTTGTGTTAAGATACAGCCTGTTGTGCTTTCAAATGGCTTCTACTGTACTACCATAAAATGGCTTCTACTGTAGAGCACAGTGGAGTTTTCATAGTAATGGCTTCACAAGGGGGTTCCCTCTAGTAAGAGGGAAAATCCAACATTAGAAATTACCTTTGGTCTGGACATTTCCCTCCTATAAATAAATACCTGGGCAACTCCGGCTATACTATCGGCTAGTATATATATAAAACAAAAGTGTCCTTTTAATTTAAGCAACCATGAGAAGTGAGGGAGGGGGGGCGAGGAGAGGAACATTTTAGGCATTTTCCCAGATCTGTCTCTTAGAAATCATTTCTTGGCAGTCGGGATTTGGCTCCACGGCCTTCCAGAAGCTGCTTCTATTGTTGGTTGAATCCAGAGATAAATAGAGTGAAAAAGGGCCCGTCTCTCTCTTGCATACAATTCTGCCTTTATCGCTGGAAAAAGCCTCAGCGCTGAAATGTCACAATCACACTTATTTTCCCTTTTGTGCTTGGGCACAGATGTTGTGCCAGATACTCCCCGGATTTTTATTTCTTTATTTTTAAAAAAAATAAAGCTGGTGTTATCAGTGTCTTCCACTGTATGCCATAGACATGCAAATGTGCTTCTACTGTAGAGCACAGTGGAGTTGGGGAGTTGCAACTAATGGCCAATCTTGCTGTGTTATTGTTATTATTTTTCATTCGCTCCCACTTCCTTTGAGCACGGCTGGATGTGAAATTCTCTTCCACCTTCTTTCAATGCCTGCGGGTTTTTTTTTTTTTTTTTTGTTCTTCATCTTTCTCTCCTTCCTTTTCCTTTTTCCTCCGGCCAGGGTATTTGGTGGTGGAGTTTAGGAGAAAACCTCCTATACTATCACTTCTTACAATACTAGACAACCAGAGGTGGGTTCCTACCAGTTCGCACCTATTCAGTAGAACCGGTTCGTCAAATCTACCGAACCGGTTAGAAGAGGTTCCACCAGTGGACCCGGAAAGCAGGCCACACCTACAGAAGAGGTTCCAAAAAATTTTGAAACCCACCATTGGTCCTTGGATATGATTATTCTACACTATCATGCTCCTATTTATAAAACTCAGTGCCTCTGTGAAAGGTAAGGATGACTACTGCGTTTGTGGTGCAATCAGAACATTGCGTGTGCTGAAGTTGTTTTAACGCAAACCAAAGATGCCTTTTAAAAAACAAGTTTACATTCTATTCTTATTCTTGCCAGTGCTGTGTGAGAGGTGATTTAAGGTGGTTCTGACAAGTGTCGTCGGCATCTTCATATCCGGTCACATGGGCGGCAAGCCACTCCCACAAAGGAGGCCACACCCACAGAGTAGGTTCGAACAATTTTTGAAACCCACCACTGTAGACAACACAATATCAAGAGTAGAATCCTTCAAGTTTCTAGGTTCCATCATATCTGAAGACTTAAAATGGACACCTAACATCAAAAAACAACATCAAAAAAGCACAACAAAGGATGTTGTTTTCTGCGCCAACTCAGAAAGCTCAAACTGCCCAAAGAGCTGCTGATTCTGTTCTGCAGAGGAATGATTGAGTCTGTCATCTGCACCTCCATAACTGTCTGGTTTGGCTCTGCAACCCAACAAGACAGACACGGACTTCAACGAATAATTAGAACCACAGAAAAAACAACGGCTACGAACTTGCCTTCCGTTGAGGACCTGTAAACTGCACGAGTCAAAAAGAGGGCTGAGAAAATATTTACAGACCCCCTCACATCTTGGACATAAATTATTTCAACCTCTACCCTCAAAACAAAGCTATAAGTCACTGCACCCCAAGACAACTAGACACAAGAACAGTTTTTCCCCCCCAAATGCCATCACTCTGCCTAACAACTAATTCCCACAACACAGTCAATAATTTACTAAGACTGTACTATTATTATTATACAATTGTATCACAGCGGCCAGTTGTTTCGCCGGATTTGGCATTGGTTACTAGTCGGGCCCCACCCAGGGGCCTAGGACGTCGTAACGTATTTTCGTAATATGTGTGCAGATCCAAGCAGTGCGGCTTTTTGCATTTGACTGATGGTGATTTTGTCAATTTTTAACTGTTTTAAATGTAATTCCAGTGCTTTTGGTATAGCACCCAGTGTGCCAATTACCACTGGAATTATCACTGCTGGTTTGTGCCATAGTCGTTGAATTTCGATTTTTAAGTCCTGGTATCTTGCGATTTTTTCATGTTCCTTCTCGGCGACCCTGGTATCACCTGGTATTGCAATATCTATGATTGTAACCTTGTTTTTCTCAACCAGTGTGATGTCTGGTGTATTATGCGCCAGTATTTTGTCCGTTTGTATACGGAAATCCCACAAGATCTTGACCATCTGATTTTCGGTGACTTTTTCAGGCTGATGTTCTCACCAGTATGTGATCAACAGTTTCATCAGCTTCTTTGCAAAGTCTGCATTTATTATTATTATTATTATTATTATTATTATTATTATTATTATTATTATTATTATTATTCTCATCCTTCCCAGTATCTATCTCTTCCCACTTATGATTATAACCATGTTGTTTGTATCTTTACAATTTATATTATTTTATTTGTTTACTAGTACGATTTAATAGCTTATTAGTAACCTAGACTTTCACTAAGTGTTGCATCTTTTTATTCTTGATGAATGTATTTTATTCTCCATATGTACACTGAGAGCATATGCACCGAAGACAAATTCCTTATGTGTCCAATCAGGCTTGGCCAATAAAGAATTCTATCTTTTAAAATTAACCCTTCCAAAGGCCACAGATTTTTCTAAATCAGGAGTGGTAGAAGGAGGCTGCAATGATCGGTAACAGAAGATCAAATACTAAGCCCAATTTAATGCAAAAGAAAATTGAATTCAGTTCAAGAAGCCAAATGAACGGAATATAGAAAGGTCCTTTTTGCGCTGCATGTGACACCACTCAAATTTATTAATTTATTTGTTTGCTTGTTTATTAAATTTGTTTGCCACCCATCTCGCCGCAAGATGGCACACCCTTGTTTTCAGAACGATTACAGGTAGTCCTCGACTTATGGCCACAGGAAAGTAAGTCGCGTCCAATTTTACGATCTTGTTTTTGCCACGGTTATTAAACGAATCACTGCAGTAAAGGGAATCATGAGGTCATTAAGCGAATCTGGCTTCCCCCCATTAAAATTGCTTGTCGGAAGCTGGCTGGAAAAATGATGATCATTGCAAACCATGATCCCATCACTTGGAATGCTGGTTGCCCAGTCGATCCTCTGACCATGGGGATGGAGATTCCTGAAATTTTTCCAGGAGGCTAAAACATATGAAGAACGGTTGCAGGAACTGGGTATGTCTAGTTTGATGAAAAGAAGGACTAGGGGAGACATGATAGCAGCCTTCCGATATCTCATGGGGTTGTAACAAAGAAGAGGGAGTCAAACTATTCTCCAAGGCACCTGAGGGTAGAACAAGAAGCCATGGGTGGAAACTAATCAAGGAGAGAAGCAACTTAGGAGAAATTTCCGGACAGTTAGAACAATTAATCAGTGGAACAGCTTACCTCCAGATGTTGTAAATGCTCCAAAACTGGACGTTTTTAAGAAAAGGTTGAACAACCAACCATTTGTCTCAAAGTTGGCTAGGCGACTTTGGGCCAATCACCAGGAGACAGTGAGGTCCAGTCCCACCTAAGGCATGAAAACTGGCTGGGTGACTTTCGTCCAATCACCAGGAGACTGTGAGTTCTAGTCCCACCTAAGGCATGAAAAGTGACTGGGTAACTTTCGGCCAATCACCAGGAGACAGTGAGTTCCAGTCCCACCTAAGGCATGAAAACTGGCTGGGTGACTTTCGTCCAATCACCAGGAGACTGTGAGTTCTAGTCCCATCTAAGGCATGAAAACTGGCTGGGTGACTTTGGGCCAATCACCAGGTGACAGTGAGTTCTAGTCCCACCTAAGGCCTGAAAACTGGCTGGGTGACTTTGGGCCAATCACCAGGTGACAGTGAATTCTAGTCCCACCTAAGGCATGAAAACTGGCTGAGTGACTTTGGGCCAATCACTGGGAGACTGTGAGTTCTAGTCCCACCTAAGGCATGAAAGCTGGCTGGGTGACTTTGGGCCAATCACCAGGAGACAGTGAGCTCTGCCTGGATCAGCATCATCTTGGTGTTTCCCACCGCCCCCCTCCCTAAATACGGGATATGACATCAGCCCATCAGGGCCCAACCTTTGCTGCATGACTGTGTTCCCTAAAGAAACCCGGGAGTTTCTAAAGCAGTTCATTGTCTTCTCCTGAAGAGGCCATTTTTCTGAAGCAACCCCTGATTCCCATTGAACAACATGTCCTTTTCTTTTCCTGCTTGGAGTCCGGCCCGACTGCCCTTCGGAACAAAGGTGGGAAAAGAATCAATGAAGCCGTCCGGGATCTTTTTTAAAACCAAGCCATGTCTGCCTTTCAACTTGCCTGTTATGTTTGGAAAACTTTGGATTACGGGGGATGCTACCCTTTCTTTAAACGGAGAAAAGGAAAAGGGGGAAGGAGGGGTGAAAGCACAAGATTTAAAGGAAGTGGGTCTCTTTAAAAAGAGCCAAAGGCATTAATTAAATATCCCAGTCATTTACCGTATTCCTCAGGCTATAAGACGCACTGGCGTATAAGGCACACCAAGATTTCAAAGATAAAAACAAGGAAAAAAAATAGTTTTGGGCCTCCGGTTTTTGCTCTCTCCAGCTCCCAGGAGCACTCTGAAGGCCTCCCAAACCCTCTGCATGCCCCATTTTTGCCGAAAATGGATGGGAGGGGGCCGCATTTAGGGAGGCCGAAAATGACCACATTCAGTGTATAAGACGCAACAACATTTCCACCCTCTTTTTTGGGGGGGGAAAGTGCATCAAATTTTGTTACCACTGGTTCGCCACATGCGCGGCCACTCATTTTGATGTATCTATCTATCTATCTATCTATCTATCTATCTATCTATCTATCTATCTATCTATCTATCAGCTATCTATCTATCTGTCTGTCTACCTACCTACATCTCTCTCTCTCACATCTGTCTGTCTCTCTATTTATCTATCTATCTACCTACCTACCACCTACATCTCTCTCTCATCTGTCTGTCTGTCTGTCTATCTATCTATCTATCTACCTACCTACCTACCTACCTCTCTCTCTCACATCTGTCTGTCTCTCTATCTATTTATCTATCTACCTACCTACCACCTACATCTCTCTCTCATCTGTCTGTCTATCAATCATCTATCTATCTATCTATCTATCTATCTATCTATCTATCTATCTATCTATCTACCTACCTACCTACCTACCTCTCTCTCTCACACACATCTGTCTGTCTCTCTATCTATTTATCTATCTACCTACCTACTACCTACATCTCTCTCTCTCATCTGTCTGTCTATCTATCATCTATCTACCTATGTATCTACCTATCATCATCTCTACCTACCTATCCATCCTATTTACTATCTATCTATCTATCTATCTATCTATCTATCTATCTATCTATCTATCTATCTATCTATCTATATCTACCTACCTACCTACCATCTATCCTAATTATCTTTCATCATCTTTATCTACCTTCCTACCTATCCAGCCATCCATCCTCTATCTGAATAGTTATTAAAACTGTCTCTTATCATAGTTCTCTCTCTCTCCCTCCCTTCCTCTCTCACATACATCTCATCTCTTTATCTGTCTCTGTCATATCTCTCTGTCTCTCTCTGCCCGTCAGTCTTTGCCTTAAAAGTTTTGCAAACGTTCATCCCTAGAAGACAGCAGTGGGAAAATTCACAGCCAAGGTTTGGATCAGCCTCAATGACTGGGAAACTGATTCATAGAGGAAACTCTTGGGGTTTTTCCACCTCTCTCTCTCTCTCCCCTTTTCTTTCTCCAGCACTCAAAAGCCTGGAAAAAATGCTCATAAAATTGTTCTTTGTGCCCATAAAGGAGGTGTGTGCGTGCGGGTGTGTTTTAAACTGTTGCTATGTTGCCTTTTGTTTCCAGCTTGTGTTTTGTGGTTGGGGGCAACCTTCCTCTCCAGGCCCCTTTCAATGAAAATCCTCTATTTGGGGCTGCAGATAATTAGATCATTGCTATCATTTTCACTATCCTCTCTTTCTCCCTTACTCCCCAAATCTGGCTGAATTTGCATCAGAATGTGTGGTCTCCCTGTTCCCTTTCACCACCAAAATGCCTGGATTCAAATAAGGGGGAATGAAGTACGTTGCCTTTGTTTTAGGAAAACAAGAGTTGTTCATCTGTGTTGAAACCCTTGCGAATTTCCCCCGAAACCTCTTTTCTTCCATAACAACAGGATTAAAGGAATTAGCCAGTACGATTGGATCAGGAGCTTAGTACCAAAAACAAAGATATTTCTCATTCTCTATGTTATCAAGAACTAGTGTGATTCTATGCCAGTTTGTGGATTTGGTTTTCCAAGGTAAAAGATGTTGGGACTCTGGAAAGAGAGGAGAGAGGGGGGAGAGCTAAAACATACGAAGAACTGTTGTAGGAGTTGGGTTTGTGTAGTCTAGTGGGACTCGGTGTGTAGTTTAGTATGTCTAGTCTAGTGGGATGTAGCTAAGGGACGCAGTGGCTCAGGGGCTAAGACACTGAGCTTGTCGATCAGAAAGGTTGGCAGTTTGGTGGCTTGAATCCCTAGCGCTGCGTAACGGAGTGAGCTCCCGTTACTTGTCCCTGTGACCCGACAAAAGTGCGAACGTCATAAGAGCGCCGACAAAACTGCGGCGCTAAAACCGCGATGTCAAAAGCGCGCCGACAACAGCGCGCCAACAACAGTGCGCCGACAGAAGCGCGCCGACAGAAGCGCGATTTAAGTTAAGGTAAGGTTTAGGGTTAGGTTACAGCGCGCTTCTGTCGGCGCGCTGTTGTCGGCGCGCTTCAGGGCTCATTTGTCGCTCCTTCGTCGCGCAGTTTTGTCGGCACGGTTTTGTCACTGCGGTTTAGTGAGGCGCGCTTTTGTCGTTCATGCATTTGTGGTGGAACCACTTGTCCCAGCTTCTGCCAACCTGGCAATCGGAAAGCACATAAAAATGCAAGTGGAAAAAATAGGAACCCACTTTGGTGGGAAGGTAACAGCATTTCGTGCGCCTTCAGTGTTTAGTCATGCCAGCCATATGACCACGGAGATGTCATCGGACAGCGCTGGCTCTTCGGCTTTGAAACGGCGAGGAGCACCGCCCCCTAGAGTCGGGAGCGACTAGCATATATGTGCGAGGGGAACTTTTACCTAGTGAAAAGGAGGTCTAGGGCTGAAGTCTTCCAATATCCAAGGGGCTGCCACAGAGTAGTAATAGAACTCCGACTTATATACTATCTCACAGGGCTTTCCAGCCCTCTCTGAGCAGTTTACAGAGTCAGCCTCTTGCCCCCAGCAATCTGGGTCCTCGTTTTACCGACCTTGGAAGGATGGAAGGCTGAGTCAACCACCTTGAGCCAGTCAGGATCGAACTCCTGGCAGTGGGCAGAGTTAACCTGTAATACTGAATTCTAACTACTGTGCCACCAAGGCTCGCTTCCTTCCTTCCCTTTCTTCTTCCCCAAAAGTTTATTTATATTTTATTTATGTCAAATATTTACAAGACGACAGGTATTAAGCATGAACATGGACACGAATGAAGAAAAAGAGGGCAAATAAATGGGGACAGTAGGACAGGTATGGTAGGCACGCTGGTGGATTTATGCACGCCCCCTTTACGGACCTCTTAGGAAAGGGGTGAGGTCCACGGTAGACAGTTTGAGGTTGAAGCTGTGGGAGGTTTGAGGATGTAACAACGGCGTCGGGTAGAGCATTCCAGGCGTTGACCACTCTGTTGCTGCAGTCGTATTTTCTGCAATCGAGTTTGGAGCGGTTTACCTTGAGTTTGTATCAATTGTTGCCCGTGTATTATTGCAGTTGAAGCTGTAGTAGTCGTTGACAGATAGGATGTTGTAGCAGACAATTTTGTGTACTATGCTTAGGTCAGACTGTAGGTGGTGTAGTTCCAGGTTGTCCAAGCCCCAAATTTTGAGCCTGGTGGCATAAGAGATTCTGTTGTGAGCAGAGGAGTGGAGGACTCTTCTCATGAAGAGGATTCATGAGATTCTGGATTCCAGGCAGACGAGCTGTATTCGAGGATTGGTCTGGCAAAGGTTTTGTATGCCCTAGTTTGCAGTACAATATTACCGGAGAAGACGCTTCACAAAATTAGGTTAACAACTCTTAATGCCTTTTTGGCAATGCTGTTATACTGAGCTCTGGGGTTTAGATCATTTGAGATGAGTACTCCAAGGTCCTTGACAGAGTGAGGTGTTGTCTATGAGATCGTATCCATCCAGTTTGTATTTGGTCTTCTGATTTTTGTTGCCAGTGTGTAAGACAGAGCATTTGTTGGTTGAGATTTGCAGTTGCCAATTGTTTTCACCATTCCGACACACACAAGGTCGCTTTGTAGGGCAACAGCATTGCCGGTGGTCTTGAATAGTTTCACATCATCAGCGAAGAGGACGCAGATGCTTATAATATGATTGCAAAGGTCGTTTATGTAAAATGTAAAGGGCTTGGGGCCCAAAACGCTGCCTTGGGGGACACCGCGGTTAACTGGTGCAGGGTTTGATGAGGCATTCCCTATTTTGACTACTTGTCTATTGGACGAGAACGCAGCTATCCACTTATGCAGGCATCCGGAAATGCTGTAAGAGTTTAGTTTGAACCACTGAATCGAAAGCTTTGCAGAAGTCAAAGTGAATTGCATCTATTGCTTTATCCCGGTCGTGTCGTGCAGTCCATATTAATTTTGCAGTGTAGGAGTTGCAGATTACAGGGCAATTTTTTCCCCCTGAAACCAAACTCCTTGTTAGAGACTTAACAAGCAGTTTGTGAAGCCATGTTGTTGTTGTTGTTGTTGTTGTTGTTGTTGTTGTTGTTGTTGTTGTTGTTCTTCTTCTTCTTCTTCTTCTTCTTCTTCTTCTTCTTCTTCTTCTTCTTCTTCTTCTTCTTCTTCTTCTTCTTCTTCTTCTTCTTCTTCTTCTTCTTCTTCTTCTCCTCCTCCTCCTCCTCCTCCTCCTCCTCCTCCTCCTCCTCCTCCTCCTTCTTCTTCTTCCATTTTTCCATGACCGAGCAAATGATCTGAACTCTCTCGGTCTTCCCTCTCCAGCTGCGTCCGGCCAAAAAGTTACAAGGAAAAGGGGGACGCAGAGAGTCCCCCCGAACGCCTCAAATTGATGTTGCAAACTTTTGCAGGCGGAGGCCTCCTTCCAGTTTTGTAAAAAAAAAACCTACACACTACACACACACAAACACACACAGAACAACCAGGATCTCTCCCCCCCCCTCCCCTTTCCCATTTTAGGTCAGTCAGCCCAAAGTGCCCTTGATTTCCCTTTAATTTAACAGTTCTGTCTCCCTTTTGCAGTTAAATGGAGTGTTCATTATTGAGGGGGTCCTCCCTCCGCCCCCCCCCACACATTGCCCTTTCTTATCCTCCTCCTCCTCTTCCTCCCCCTCCCCTGGCTTTCTGAAGGTCTGTGTGGTGCAGTTTAATGAATATTTGGCACAAAGCAGTCTTTCACGCCAGGCGAAGAATAGGCTGGCCTGTTTAGGTCTTGGAAGGCTCTATGTCAAACCCTTTCCATAATGCTTGTCAGGCAGGGAGAGAAATTCCCACTGCTGACTTACTCGATTGACGAGCAGATTAAGACGCAAGCAGGAAATGAGATTGTATGTGGGGGTGGGGTGGGGGGAGGGACACCTGTTTGGCCGCTCTCATTTTCCCATCGCTGGAGGGAGAAAGGAAGAAAAGAAAAGGGGTCCACTTTGATCAAATTAAAGAGAGAGAGAGAGAGAGAAGAAGGGGGAGGGTGTGGGGAAAAAGAAGCGAGTACTCTCACTTTGGCCATGCTCCATCCACTGGTCTCTTTCTGTCCATCTTGTTAACTGGGAGGTGGGGATGGGGGTGGTGGAAACTTTGCAATTCAAGATGGTTCAGATACAGCCAGAATCAACAAGGCAGCCCAGGCACAGTGGAATATATAGGTACCATAGGTGCATTTCCATAATGAGAGAGTTGAATAGGTAGGTAGGTACGTAGGCAGGCAGAGATAGCAAGCAGACAGACAGACAGACAGACATACATACATAGACAGAGGTAGATAGATTTCCATATTTGTAGATAGAGATAGGTAGGTAGGTAGATAGGTAGATATAGACATAAATATAGATATAGATATATAGATACATCTGAATAGTTGGATGGATGGATGGATGGATATAGATAGATATTTCTTTATTTGTAGCAATAGATATACCATAGATAGATTTCTGTATTAGATAAATTAAAGATAGATAGATAGTAAATAGATAGTGGATGGACAGGCTGATATAGATAGCAACAGATATTTTTCCATATTGTCTGCCTGCCTGCCTGTCTGCCTGCCTGTCCACCCCTCCATCCATATAGATATCTAGATATCAATATATACAATAGATACATCTGCATATTTGGATGGATCGAAGGATGGATGGATAGATAGATATTTCATTATTTGTAGCAATAGATATACCATAGATTTCTGTATTTAGATAAATAAAGATAGATAGATAGTAGATAGATAGTGGATGGACAGACAGATATAGATAGTGACAGATATTTTTCCATATTGTCTGTCTGTCTGTCTGCGTGCCTCCCTGCCCGTCCGTCCATGCATCAACCCATCCATCCCTCAACCCATCCATCCATCCATCCATCCATCCATCCATCCATCCATCCATCCATCCATCCATCCATCTGGATATCAATATATACAATAGATACATCTGCATATTTGGATGGATTTCATTATTTGTAGAGATAAATACGTAGATATAGAGACCAGTAGATCTCTGTCTTTGGATAGATGGAAGATAGACAGACAGACTGACCAATTGATCCCCTATAGTATAAACTAAACAACTTTTTTGTTCTCTCTTTTGCTTTTTGTATCCTTTCACTTATTCCTGGTTGACCCCCCCCCCCAAATGGGGCACCACCAGGAGACCCCAGAGCCCGGAAAAGTGTAAAATCTGTAAAAATAACCAGAAAGTGGCCCCGGGAAAACTTCCTTTCTGAATCCAAAACCCAGCCAGCCCAAATAAAAACCCTGCCTGGAAATTCTCAGGAAGAGTCAAAAACTGGAAGAAAGTCCCAGCTCCCTTTTCTACAGACTTCAAATCTCCCCCCTCTCTTTCTCTCTCTCTTACACACACACACACACACATACACACACACACACACACACTCACTCTCTTTCACACTCTCTCACACACACTTTTCTCTCCCCCACACACACTTTCCCTCTTACACTCACATGTTCTCTCTCTCACACACACTCCTCTCTCTCTCTCCCTTTCTCTCTCTCACACACACAGTCTTACACACAGAGAGACTTACACATACACTCACACACACTCTCTTTCACACACACAGGCTCTTTCTCACACACAGACTCTCTCTTACACAGACTCACACATTCTCTCTCTCTCTCTCTCTCACACACACACACAGAGACACTTTTCTCTCTCACACACACTCTCCCTCTTACACTCACATATTCTCTCTCACACTCTCTCTCATACACACTCCTCTCTTTCTCTCCTTCTCTCTTTTACACACAGTCTTAAACACACACAGTCTTACACATACACTCACACATACTCTCTCATACACTCTCTCTCACACACTCAGGCTCTCTCTCTGACACACACACTCATTCTCTCTCACACTTATCTCTCACACACATTCTCACACTCACACATTCTCTCACACACTCTCTCTCACACACACTCAGGCTCTCTCTCTCACACAGACACTCACACATTCCTCTCTCTCTCTCTCTCTCTCACACACACACACACACTTTTCTCTCTCACACACACTCTCCCTCTTATACACACATTCTCTCTCACACACTCTTTCTCACACCCTCACACACTCTCTCACACACACTCCTCTCTTTCTCTCTCTTACACACAGTCTTACACATACACTCACACACATACTCTCTCACACTCTCTCTCTCACACACACTCTTACACACACACTCACACATTGTCTCTCACTCTCACACACTTTTCTCTCTCTCTCACACACACACTCACACTCATACATTCTCTCTCTCACACACTTTTCTCTCTTACCCACATTCTCTCTCTCTCTCCCTCACACACTTTTATTTCTCTCACACACTCTCTCTCACACTCACACATTCTCTCTCACTCTCTCACACAGACACTTTTCTCTCTCACACACATTCTCTCTCTCTCCCTCACACACACTTTTCTATCTCTCACACACACTCTCTCACACTCGCACATTCTCTCTCACTCTTTCACACTTTTCTCTCTCACACATTCTCTCTCCCTCACACATACTTTTCTATCTCACACACTCTCTCTCACACTCACACATTCTCTCTCACACAGACACTTTTCTCTCTCACACACATTCTCTCTCTCTCTCTCTCTCTCTCTCACACACACACACACACACACACACACACACACACACACACACACTCTCTCTCTCTCTCCCTCCCTCCCTCTCTCACACACTTTGGCGCTCCAGGCCATTCAAGAGTTAACCGCCCCCTCCCCGCTCCGCCCCAGGCGAGCCCCTCCCTCCTTCTCCTCCTCATCCTCCGCCCGCCAAGGGGAAAGCCGAGGGGTGGGGAGAAAAAAAAAAACCCAGCCGCGCCACCAGCGCTCGCAGCTTCCCCGAGTTCGCAGAGGCAGAGGCGGCGGCGGCGGCAACAGGCAGGCCCCGGCTCCCAAACTCCCTCCTCCCCGGAGGCCTCGTTGGGAAGAAGATGCTGGCTCCATCCGGCCAGCCGCCTCCTCTCCTCCTCCTTCTCCCTCGACGCCGGCCTCCGTTTCCCGCCCGAAGCCCGCAGTAAAAGCAAAAAAAAACCCACCCCGCGATGGCCGTGCAGGCGGCGCCTCCTCCGCCTCCCCATCACCCCTTCGTCCCTTTCGGCTTCCCCACGGCGGACTTCGGGGCTCTGGAGAAGAGCTGCTACGGCGACGGGGCGGCGCTGCTGCTGCTGGAAGGCGGCGTCGGGCCGAGCGGCATCGGCGGCGTCGAAGGCGGTGTCGGAGGCGGCGGCGTCGTCGGTTGCCCCGAAGCGGCCGATTTCCGCGAAGCCACCCGGGAGCTGTTGAGCTTCATCGACTCGGCGTCGAGCAACATCAAGCTGGCTCTGGACAAGCCGGGCAAATCCAAGCGGAAAGTCAACCATCGGAAGTACCTGCAGAAGCAGATCAAGCGCTGCACCGGCCTCCTCGGGGGCAACGCGGAGCCAGGGGCCGGTTCGGTTCCAGGTTCGATTCCCGCTCCGGCCGCCGCCGCCCCCACGAATAAGCAAGCCTCGGCCTCGACGGCGCCCTCTAGCGGTGGTAGCGCCGCCGCCGCCGCTCCCTCCTGCAAGCCAGCCAAGCGGGAGAGCAAAAGCTTAGCGGCGCTTTTCGACTCCCTGCGCGGAGCCCCGACGGCCGTGGCCACCGCGGCTTCTCCCGCCGGGCCGGCCGGCTGTGCAAGCGGGAAAGAGGCAGGCTCTGCTCCGCCGACGGCTGCGGTCGCTTGCAAGAAGGTCCCTTTGCGGAACCGCAACCTGCCCCGCTCCTTCTTCACCGAGCCGGCTCCCAACCGGGCGCCCAACCCCGCCGGCTTGGAAGGAGGAGGAGCGGGAGCGGGACCCGTCCCGTCGGTGGCCGAAGAGCTCTTCGATCTGCTGGCGGCTCCCGATTACCGAGCCTTGCTGCAGGAATCCTCCGAGCCGCCGCCGCCGCCGCCGCCCGTTTTCCCGGCGGAGCTTCCTCTGGAGCCGCCGCTGTACGAGCCGCTGCCGTCGTTGGCGCCCCTGCTTTACGCCGAGACCCCCTTGCGGCCCCTGCCGGCCCTCTACGCCGCCGTCGCTGTTTCGGATCCGACGGCGCCCTTCTTTGCGGATTGCCCGCTGCCGCCTCCGCCGTCGATGCCCTACGATTACGGCTACAGTCGCGGGGCGCCTTACCCCAGCCTTTAGTCCTGGAGGGGCGGGGGAGGAAGAGAGGAGGAAGTGGGGTTTGGGGGCGTATGTCCTGGGACCCCTGATTGTAGGTGTGGACGTGGAGGGCGCAAGGACCCCCTTGAAGACTCCTTGGGGAAGACTGTGGGCAGCCCTTGACCTGCCTGATGCCCTCTGGAGGTCCCAGCCTCGTCTTCCAGCCTCACCTCCAGGGATTTGGGGGATCCCCCCCGGATATAAGGGGCAAAGTGGGCAAGGCGTAGACTTGGAGGGCGAAAGGACCCCTTGGGAAAAGACTACGGGCAGCCCTTGACCTGCTTGATGCCCTCTGGAGGTCCCAGCCTCGTCTTCCAGCCTCACCTCCATGGATTTGGGGGACCCCCCTGGATATAAGGAGCAAAGTGAGTGAGGCATAGACTTGGAGGGTGAAAGGACCCCTTGGGAAAAAGACTACGGGCAGCCCTTGCTCTGCCTGATGCCCTCTGGAGGTCCCATCCTTGTCTTCCAGGCTCACCTCCTCCGATGACGCAGGTTGAGCTTCCGAGGGTCCTGAAAGGTTTTTGACATCAAAAGAAAGTCGGATGGTGGCATAAGTTTCTCTGCCCAAGCAGGGGGCTGGACTAGAAGACCTCCAAGGTCCCTTCCAACCCTATCTATTCTATGGGAGACGAGTGAGTGGCAGGAGAAGCATTAGTCTCTTTAACAGAAGATCCCAGGAATTTTTATTGGGGGGGGGGACCCCCGATATAAGAGGCAAAGCAGGCGAGGAGGGCGAAAGGACCCCCCTAGAAGTGGGCAGCACCCACTCCTTGGCAGGACAAGGAAGATTTACTTCGGAAAGACTCTGGGCAGCCTTGCCCTGCCCTGCCTTTGGAAGCCCTGGACTACATCTCCCATCCTCCTCTCCCTCATCCCTGATGACGCCGGCTTGGGTTGAACTTCGGAGGGTCCTGAAAAGTTTCGACATCAAAGGAAAGTTGGATGTTGATGGTTGAACAGCGACGGGCAGGAGAATCCTTAGTCTGTTAGCAGAACAGACCATCCCTCCCAGGAATTTGGGGGGGAGAGGCTACCCCCCCCCACCAGGACAGTGTAAAATCTTAAACTCTGAATTATAACTTTTCCAAACTCTTACGGGCCAGTTTTGTCCAAGTTGAATAATAATAATTATTATTTGGGCGGAGAATTGATGTTGGAGAAGGGATTGGGGGATTTGCATACCTAGGTTAGTTTTTCCAGAACGAAATCATAAAAGAGACCCCGGCAGCCTAGTGGTTAGAATGCAGTATTGCAGGCGAACTCTGCCAACTGCCAACAGTTCGATCCTGACCGGCTCAAGGGTTGACTCGGCCTTCCATCCTTCCAAAGATGGAGGACTCAGATTGTAGGGAGCAATATACCGGTAATCCTCGACTTAACGGCCGCCATTGAGCCCCAAATTTTTGTTGCTAAGTGGAATGATTGTGAAGTGAATTTTACGAACTTTTGTGCCGGAGTTGTGAGGTTAGTAACATGGCTATTAAGTGAATCTGGCTTCTTCGTTGACTTTGCTTGTCAGAGGTTCCCAGGGGGTGTGTGTCACATGACCCTCGGGACATTGCAACCGTCTTAAACGTGAATCGGTTGTCCCGAATGTAAATCACACGGGGGATACTGAAACGGTTATAAGTGTGAGTCAGTTTTTTCCAGGGCTGTTGCAACTTTGAATGGCCGCTAAATGAACTGTCGTAAGTCGAGGACTACTGGTACATAGGGAGTTGGCTTGCTAGGAAGCAAAATCTAGTTTATAACCAGATTCTTTGTGTTGTGTAGGCCGCCCAGGTGACCTGCAACCACAATCTGCAAACTTTAATCCTCTTTTCAAAGTTGCAAGCAAGAGAACGGGGGGGAAAAAACCTGCTTTAAAGGAAGTCCTTGACTTGTGACAGTAATCGAGCACGGAAATGATTGTACGTTGTACGTTGCGATGATTGCAACACAACCAACACAACCACACGACGGGAACTGACCTTTTTTTTGTGGATGGAAATGTCGGTTTTGGGCGAAAACTTAAATCATGATTATATGGCTCTGCAAACAGTTGTCAATGTGGGAATGCGGGGATTTCTTAACCAGGCCAAAAGTCCCCGTTTGCAAACAATTTCTAAGTGGCTGGCCATAAGTTGAGGATTGTAGGTAGTGTCTACGACCGTTTCGGCATCCCCCCCCCAAATCCAAACGCTTGGCAGCTGGTTCCAATTTATGACGGGCTTGCAGTCGCGCGATCCCCTTTTGCGACCTTCTGACAAGCGACGTCAACGCCGAAGCCGCATTCATTTCACCGCCGTGTCCCTAACTCAACAGGAAAGTCATAAAGTGGGACAGAACGGACTTGCTTAGCATCGGGAAAGTTGGGCTCCGTTGGGGTCATAAGTCGAGGACTTCCTGTCCCTCTGTTTCATAAGGTTACATACAACCTGCCGTCGCTTAAGCTTGTCAGAGAGTGTCATAGAGATGTTTTGTCATATTATGCCCCTTCCCACAACATTTTACATGACTGTTTACATTGGACTTGCTCGTTTTTCACAATTAATCTTCTGTTTGGTGATAATTCAGTTATATTAACCTCCTGGAAGGCATACGTGATTCTTCTGTATTTTTTTCCTGGAACTCTAGATGTACAAAAATATTTTTTTGGGGGGGGGGTGTTCAAACCCTCTTAATGTATCAGGAATTGAATTGACGGGCCGTTGTGCTTTATATGACCTTGAGAGTGGTGCTCTGGCCTCCCAGGCTGTGAGTTCAATCCTAGGTAGAGGCAAATATTTCTCTCTCTGGGCACAATGAGAATATATCTGCTAAACATGACTCTGCATTGGCAACAGGAAGGGCATCTGGCCAGGAAACACTCAGCTGCATTCAGTTGCCCAGATTCCATCCCGATGCAAGGGATTAGGGGGTCATTAAAAGAGGATGATGATACGGGTAGTCCTTGACTTACAACCATTTGCTTTAGAGACCTTTCAAATTTACAATGGCACTGAAAAAAGCGACTTACGACTGGTCCTTGCCTTTACGACCATTGACCATTGCGATCATGGAATCTAAATTCCGGAGCTTGGCAACCAGCATCTATTTTTATGATAGTTGCAGTACCTGAGGGTCATCTGATCACTGTCTTCCAACTAGCAAAATCAAAATCAACCAAACTGTGATTCACTTAGCAACTGCAGTGATTCGCTTAACAACCGTGGCGCAAAAGGTTGCAAAATGGGGCACGACTCCCTTTAGACTTCATTTGCTTAGCAATCAAACTTCTGGTCCTAACTGTGATTGTTAAGTCAAAGAATGCCTGTACAGCATGTTAGTTTGCTGCCGAGTTGTGTTTGGCTATGCGCACCTGACGATTCCCAATAAGGATGACACTGGCCATGTCCTGCTTGCTAATGCTTCGTGTTTCATTCATGTACAGCACAGAATTGTGTGGATAACAATGTGTGGATTTTTCTCATAACCACATTCATAATTTTAGTTTAGTGCATGTATGCAGATCCGGCTGGAACGTAGAACATAAAATAACAAAAGTTGGAAGGGACCTTGAAGGTCTTCTAGTCCAACCCTATGCTCGAGCAGGAGACCCTATGTCATTTCAGACAAATGGATATCCAACATCTTCTTAAGAACTTCCAGTGTTGGAGCATTGATAATTTCTGGAGGCAATTTCTGTTCCACTGATTAATTGCTCTCCTGTCAGGAAATTTCTCCTTAGTTCTAAGTTGCTTCTCTCCTTGATGAGTTTCCACCCATTGCTTCTTGTTCCGCCCTCAGGTGCTTTGGAGAATAGCGTGACTCCCTCTTCTTTGGGGCAGCCCCTGAGATATTGGAAGACTGCTAACATGTCTCCCCTAGTCCTTCTTTTTATTAAACTAGACATACTCAGTTCCTGCAACCGTTCTTCGTATGTTTTAGCCTCCAGCTCCCTTAATCATCCTTGTGGCTCTTCTCTGCACTCTTTCCAGAGATCGTATTTTACACAGGTATTACTTAGCCCTTCATTGGACATTATCAATCACCAAAATGGTGACTCATACGTGACATGTTGGCTGGGGAGTTCGGGGAGTTGAAGTTCACGAGGTCTTGAAAGCCGCCAAGATTAAACATTCCCTGATCCAACCTGTGCTTGAAATGATGTGGCAGAATTCTGATCTAAGCTACATCTGATCTGAGAAGATCGGAAAATCTGTTGCACATTCAGAGTCCCTCATCTAACTCTTGAGATGCTCCTTCTATAACTAATTGGAGTTTAGTGTACGAGGCAAGTGTGGGTTCCTGCCAGTTCTAACCTCTTCTGTAGAAGAGGTTCCACAAATCTACAGTGCCGTTTAGAACCGGTTCCAGCTCCCTCCCCCCGCACGTCCGCACATCATCAAGATGAAGAGCGAGAGGAGGAATTCTGGGAGTCCACAAGTCTTAAAGCTGTCAAGTTTGAACACCCCTGGGTTTTTTTCCCTAAAGGGTTGGGGGTGCAAGGGTCTTGTAACTTGACAGCTTTAAGACTTGCACTCTTCAATGCCAGAGTTCCTGAGCCAACATGACTGGAAGAGGAATTCTGGGAGTTGAAGTCCACAAGTCTTAAAGCTGTCAAGTTTGAACACCCCTGGGGTTTTTTTCTCCAAAGTGTTAGGGGTGAAAGGGTCTTGTAACTTGACAGCTTTAAGACTTGCGTGCTTCAAATGCCAGAGTTTCTGAGCCAACATTTTGGTTGCTAAGCAAGAGCGTTGTTAAGTGAGTTTCACCACATTTTACATGTTGGCCATGCCCACCCAGTCACATGACTGCCAAGCCACTCCCGCTTGGTCACATGGCTGGCAAGCCACTCCCACAAAGCAGGCCACACCTACAGAAGAGGTTCTAAAATTTTTTGAAACCCACCACTGGTACGAGGTATCAATACAGTCTAAATTGGTAGTGCAGGATCCCACCTCATTTTGCAAAAAAAAATATGTAACTCAGCAGTTTTTTTGCAAAGTAGGGCTATGGAGATTCTCAGTCATCCAGGTCAAAGTGCTTTTTAAAAATGTCTTTGTTTTCCTCTGAAGATGTTTCGCTTCTCATCCAAGAAGCTTCTTCAGCTCTGACTGGATGGTGGGGAACGGAAGGATGGATACTCCTTGCAGACAGCTGGACGTTTGCATTCTTTCTGGAGAGTCATTGAGGCCATTTGGAGGTTTATCTGTGTCTTTAGGGTCACGTGAGTGGTGCAAATGGTTCTTATAGTCTGCAATTCTAACCCCCCCACCTTTTGGAAATCCATTCCTACTCCCATCCCATTCCAAGGGTGTTCACCCCACATTCTATAGCTAAATGTCTGTAGAGATTCTCCGTCATCCAGGTCATGGTTGTCCCAAAGATGCTTCTTTCAGGAGGCAACTGGACTTTCTTGTCTTTTTTTTTGAAGATGTTTCTCTTCTCATCCAAGAACTTTTTTCAGTTCCGAAGAATCTTCTCGGAGAAGAAGTGAAACCTCTTCAAGGAAAAACAAAGCAAGTCCTTTTGAAAAAAAAAAACCACCACTTTGGGGATGGTTATAATCTAGTTATCTGTCCTATTTTCCATGCTAGAGGGATTCTTATTGCACCCATGCTGGGAAGCCAGACTCCATTTCCTTTTGGAGAAGGCAGAATCACAAAGAAGAATCCAACTTAATCTGTGGCACCCAAGGCATCTTAAAAGAAAATCTGCTAAATTAGAGTCCACTCAGAAATGAAAAGGGTTTTAAAACAGCGGTCTCCAACTGGTGGTCGGAGGGACCACTGGTGGTCCGTGAGAAAACTTTGGTTTGAAAAATAATTTGCATTTTTTTATATTGCACTAAATCAGGGGGTCCTCAAACTATAGCAATATAGCAATAGCAGTAGACTTATATACCGCTTCATAGGCCTTTCAGGCCTCTCTAAGCGGTTTACAGAGAGTCAGCATATTGCCCCCAACAATCTGGGTCTACGCCCCCCCGGGCCAGATACGTGCAATGAACGCTTGTGTTGCTGCAGAACCAGTAATAAAAAAAAATAGAATTGCACCACTGCCTTGGTACCAAATTCAGAGTACGCCAGGAACCCACAACTGACCACAGTTCAACCCTGCATTAGAGATATTGTAACATAACAGTTGCCAGAAAAAGTATGTGAACCCCTTGGGATTACGTGGAGTTTTGCATGAATTGGTCATAAAATGTGCTCTGAACTTCACTTAAGTCACAACAATAGAAAAACACAATCTGCTGAAAATAATACTACACCAACATTAGATGCTGCCATGGTTTAATTGCACATAACATGTAAACATTCACAGTGCATACTTTTTCTTGCAACTGTATGTCTCGGTGCCATAGATGGGTTTCACATAATTTTACCACTGGTGGTTCACCACACACTGAAAATGTGAGCCAGCTTTTGTGCCTAAGGCGGAACTAGAATTCACCGTCTCCTGGTGATGGGCCCAAAGTCACCAGCCAGTTGTCCTGCCTGTGGTGATGTGGGAACTTATCATCCAGCCCTCTCCCAGAAAAATGAAATATCCTAGGAAATATTGAAAAGGCAGAATATTTCTCTGGATGTGAAAAGAAACATGTTTTGAAAGACAGAATAGTTGCCTATAGCTTTCTGCCCATCCCCAGCTAATGGGCCATTAAGATGGCCAGGCTAGCCCACTTTACATAATAAAGACTTCACCAGGAGCTACAGAAAGGCATGATAATATACTCAACTGACCACAAGGCATCTGAGAACTCATCACAGCCTAGAGAGTAGCCCCCTGCATGGCACCATGGGAGTCTGATATCCAGTCAGAATACATTTCTTACACAGGAACAGGAAACAGAGAGGTGGGGCTAAACAGGGTATAAAAAGCCTAGCAAGCCCCTCCCTCAGCCCTTCTCTTCTTCTCCACCAACATTGAAGCATGTGATCACCTTTTCTGGTCAGGGCTCAAGCCATGTGGCCCTGTCCAACAATAAACCATCTTTCCAAGCAGCCTCCATGTCTCCGGTGTCTTCTTCCCCACTTGGAGCTGAACCCAAAAGGACATTTCTTTCAACAGTGAGACTAGAACTCACTGTCTCCTAGTGACTGGCCCAAAGTCACCCGGCAGTTGTGAAAGCCTAAATGAAGATTAGAACTCTCCGTCTCTTGCGGCTTGGTTCTAAGTAACTCAACTTGTTTTCGTGGCTAAGGCAGGACTAAGGCCAGAGCCGAGGTGGCGCAGTGGTTAAATGCAGCACTGCAGGCTACTGCTAGATCAGCAGTTCAGCGGTTCAAATCTCACTGGCTCAGGGTTGACTCAGCCTTCCATCCTTCCGAGGTGGGTAAAATGAGGACCCAGATTGTTGGGGGCAATATGCTGACTCTCTGTAAACCGCTTAGAGAGGGCTGAAAGCCCTATGAAGCGGTATATAAGTCTACTGCTATTGCTATTGCTATTTCCTGTTGATTGGCCCAAAGTCACCTAGTGGCTTTCACGCCTAAGGCGGGACTAGAACTCACGTTCTTCTGGTCTCTAGTCTGGTAGTTTAACCACCAAACCAAACTGGAATTAATGAGAATTAGTGGGATTATTACAATGCTCATCTACAACTCTTAGGGCCAAATTTTAATAAGGTTTCTCCTAGCATGGGGAAAAATTATTAGGGCAGCCTGAATGATAAATTCGCAGTGGTTGGTGACACCCATCAAATTGTGGCATGAAAACTATGGAAATAATTTCTCATGTACAGTACTATAAAATATGTATCTTGTGTTTCGAGGGCAGGGAAATATTTAATAGACAAAGTCCTTTATCACCATCTAGTGGATTTCTTTGGATACTGCACCCTCTCTTTTTATTTTCATAATCAGGACCCGGTTAGAATCCTAATAAATGGACAGAGCTGTAAATTAGACTTGCAAGTAGTCAAATGTTTTTTTTTAATTCATGAAAATTTTATTTGAAATTGCCAAATTTCATTGGCCAGAGATTTTATAGAGCACAATCATTTTTTTTTTGTGTCCTCTAGCAGTGAAATGTAAAGAGAAGTTTGGAAGATGTGCTAGGACAGTGTTTCTCAACCTTGGCGACTTTAAGTCCTGTGGACTTCAACTCCCAGAATCCCACAGCCAGCGCAGTTGCGCTGGCTGTGGGATTCTGGGAGTTGAAGTCCACAGGACTTAAAGTCGCCAAGGTTGAGAAACACTGTGCTAGGAATTTCAAGTAAAAAAAAAAAATCTTTCCCCAAACAGTATCTTGAATCAGAAAGAAAAATCAAATACCTCCTCGTACAAGAGATATTTAACTAATAGCCATTTGGTTAGTTCAGTTATAGCGGTGCTGAAAAATGTGACTTAGGACCATGTCTCACACTTACAACGGTGACAGCATCCCCAGGTTCACCTGATCAACATTCAGATGCTTGGCAACGGGTGTGTTTTTATGACAGTTGCGGTATTCTCGGGTCGCGTGATCCCCATTTAAGACCTGCTGACAAGCAAAGCAGTGGTGGGATTCCAAATCTTTCCCTGTGCGCGCGCAATACTCAAAACACCACGTTCGGTGTCAGCTCCGGTGAGCAGCTGAGTTGGGTTTTTTTTTTAGCTCAGCTGGAGCGTGGCCATCCACTCTGCCGTGCAAATCAACTGAGCTAAAAAAAACCAAGGGAATATAGGACAGGGAATGCGGGGGGGCAACAGAGGTTAAGTGTTAACTCACCTACCTACCTACCTACCTACCTACCTACCTACCTACCTACCTACCTATCTATCTTAGTGTCACAACCCCTGGTATGCCCAAATATGGGAGGGAGCATACTGCTTCCCTTTTTCTGTCTTTCGGCTCACCCTAGGAGCCATCCAGGCAGAAAGTGTTTGCCGGTTCTCCGAACTACTCAAAATTTCTGCTCCCGGTTTGTTCAAACCAATCCAAACCGACTGAATACCACAACTGAAGCAAAGTTAATGGGGCAGCCAGATTCACTTAACAGCTGAGTTCACAACGGCAAGCGATTCACTTAGCAAACGTGGCAAGAAAGGTGGTAAAATGGGGCGAAACTCACGTAACGAATGTCGCGCTTAACGACCGAAATATTGGACTCCTTTGTGGTCGTATGTCGAGGAATACTTGTACTCGTAGTCCTCCTTCTTTGCTTCAGAAACCATTACTCCAGTTATGCAGGCGGAAAATGCAAAAGAAAGGAATATCTATATCCTATATCCTATATCCTATATCCTATATCCTATATCCTATATCCTATATCCTATATCCTATATCCTATATCCTATATCCTATATCCTATATCCTATATCTCTATCTCTATCTCTATCTCTATCTCTATCTCTATCTCTATCTCTATCTCTATCTCTATACCTACCTACCTACCTACACCTCTCTCTCTCTCATCTCTCACCTGTCTGTCTATCATCTATCTATCTATCTATCTATCTATCTATCTATCTATCTATCTATCTATCTATCTTCTACCTACCTACCTACCTACCTACCTACCTACCTACCTACACCTCTCTCTCTCATCTCTCACCTCTATCATCTATCTATCTATCTATCTATCTATCTATCTATCTATCTATCTATCTATCTACCTATCTCCTACCTACCTACCTACCTACCTACCTACCTACCTACCTACCTACGTATCTATCTATCTATCTATCTATCTATCTATCTATCTATCTATCTATCTATCTATCTATCTATCTATCTATCTATCTATCTATCTATCTATCTATCTATCTATCTATCTATCTATCTATCTTAGTGTCACAACCCCTGGTATGCCCAAATATGGGAGGGAGCATACTGCTTCCCTTTTTCTTTCGGCTCACCCTAGGAGCCATCCAGGCAGAAAGCCATTTTTTAAATGTTGCCTTTGTTACATTTGTGTTGCATTTGTGCTGATAAATAAATAAAGGGAGACTAGTAAAGATCTATTTCAAGCTATTTAGCTCTCATCAGCTAGCCATTCGATTCCCAGTAAGGATATGGCTAGCTGATAAGAGCTAAATAGCTTGAAATAGATCTATACTAGTCTCCCTTCATTTATTTATCAGCACAAATGCAATATATATATATATATATGTATGTATGTATGTATGTATGTATGTATGTATGTATGTATATGTATATATGTATATGTATATGTATATGATGTATATGTATATGTGTGTGTATGTATGTGTATATGTATGTATGTATGTATGTATGCATGCATGTATGTATGTATGTATATATATAAAGTCACAACCCCTGGTATGCCCAAATATGGGAGGAAGGTCACACTTCCACTCTCTGTCTTCGGCTCATCACAAGAGACCATCCAGACAGAAACCCAATATTTTTTACTGTTGCCTTTTTTTGTTACATTTGTTATATTTATGCTGATAAATAAATAAAGGGAGACTAGTATTCCCAACATAGGGTATGGCTAGCTGATAAGAGCTAAATAGCTTGAAATAGATCTATACTAGTCTCCCTTTATTTATTTATCAGCACAAATGCAACACACACACACACACACACACACACGCACACACACACAAACACCCCGACCAATGGTTGATTATGAATTCCCCTCATTTTTCCTAATGGTGGCTTGTCTCTCTCTCTCTTAGCAGATTTGATTTGGTGGTAATTATCTTATTCATAACACTTCAAAGGACTGAAATGTCCCAATTCTTTCAGGGAGTGCCCATGGAGTGAGTGTGAACAAGTGTGTAACACAGAGTGCTCGAGTACCGCTTTATAAAGCCTTAGTCAGGCCACACCTGGAATACGGCATCCAGTTTTGGCCACTACATTGCAAAAAAGAGGTTGAGGCTTTGGAAAAATTGCAAAGAAGAGCAACTAAGGAGATTAAAGGCCTGGAGATTAAAACATACGGCAAACTGTTGCAGGAATTGGGCATGGCCAACCTAGAGAACAGAAAGCCTATCAGGGACAGGATAGCAGTCTTCCAGTATCTTGAGGGGCTGCCATAAAGAGGAGGGGAGTCCATTTATTTTCCAAAGCACCAAAAGGCAAGACAAGGAACAATGGACGGGAAGTAATCAAGGAGAGAAGAAATCTGGAATTAAGGAGAAATTTCCTAACAGAAACAATTAACCGGTGGAACAACTTGCCTCCAGAAGTGGGAGGTGCTCCATCACTGGAGGTTTTTAAGAAGAGATTGGACAGTCACTTATCTGGAATGCGAATAGGGCTAATCGTTCCTGGACCGAGTGCCTGAATGCGCACCAGCATGCCCAACCCCCAAATGCAATGTGCCCGTGCCCCCCCCGCATGCACATGTTCCCCCATGCCCCTTCCCCAGCGCATGCACTCCCTACACGTGACCTTCCCTCCGCATGCACACACGGGCTTCCCGCACATGAGCCTGCGAGTGTGCGTGTTCCCTTCCCTCCTGCATGTGTGCACGCCCCCCCTGCACGCCCCTCCGGTGCAGAGACCCAAAGACCAGCTGACCAGCGGGAGGCGCACGCGGGCCTGCGTGGCAGAGATAAACTGGAGCAATGGCTCGTGGGTTCCACCACAAAACTGCGCTCGACTAAAGCGCGCTCGACGAAACCGCGTACCTGACGTCATCACAGCGCAACAAAAAAAGCACGCTGTGAGCGCTGAAGCTAAAATTAACCCCTAAACCTAAACCTAACCCCCCGAAACCTAACCCTAACCCTAACCCTAACCCTTAACCTAACCCTTAACCTAACCCTAAACCTAACCCTAAACCTAACCCTTAACCTAACGCTAAACCTAACCCTAACCCTTAACCTAACCCTAACCCTAACCCTTAACCTAACCCTAACCCTAACCCTAACCCTAACCCTAACCCTAACCCTAACCCTAACCCTAACCCTAACCCTAACCCTAACCCTAACCCTAACCCTAACCCTAACCCTAACCCTTAACCTAACCCTAACCCTAACCCTAACCCTAAACCTAAACCTAACCCTTACCTTAACTTGAATCGGCTTGCTTTCAAAGCGCTTTTTAAAGTGCCCTTTTTTCTCCGCAGTCGCTGTTGTCGCGCTGCTGATGACGTCAGCGACGCGCTTTAATCGGGCGCGCTTTAGTGGACTGTGGTTTTGTCGTGCCACGTGGCTCGTGTGCCCACAGAGAGGGTGGTACATGCTCTCCCTGGCAAGCGTGCCATAGGTTTGCTATCACAGGTACAGGGTCTCTCTATAACTCTATAAAGATCCATCCACTCGTTCAGCCAATTGGTCGGCTGTCGCAGAACCACATACTCCTCTGGCAATTCTGCTCCTCGATCAACTTTCTTTCTTAAGCAGCCTCCATTTTACTTCCGTTCAAACTCGGCCCCTTTAAGGCGAGCGGACTTCAGCTTCCAAGAATTACACAGCCAGCGTTTTCCGACACCGTCATTGCAAGGTGTTGGTTAACGGAGGCTCACTTTGGCGGTGCTTTGGAACAGGCGGGACGATGCGAGTGCCAACGGAAAACAACAATTGTGAGAACGACCCCTTTTAAGTTTTG
This sequence comes from Thamnophis sirtalis, assembly GCF_051295495.1. Classification (NCBI taxonomy): domain Eukaryota; kingdom Metazoa; phylum Chordata; class Lepidosauria; order Squamata; family Natricidae; genus Thamnophis; species Thamnophis sirtalis. The sequence goes on along the minus strand of NW_028261388.1, from coordinate 6,533,594 downwards.
CTCCTCGGTTTCTTTCGCCGCATGCTGCCTGGGGAATTCTGGGTGTTGGAGTCCACCTACCTTAAAGTGGCCGAGTGTTGTGGCCTCTTGGCCACTGGCCCCTCCAGCAGTCGAATCAAGAGGAGGAGTGGGAGTCAGAATCAGCATCAAGGCAACCAGAGTGTCCGGCCTGCAGTCATATTCCTTTTTTGGATCTTTGGCCTGCCACACTCTCTGTTATTTTTATTTTTATTACAGAGCCGAGGTGGCGCAGTGGTTAAATGCAGCACTGCAGGCTACTTCAGCTGACTGCAGTTCTGCAGTTCGGCTGTTCAAATCTCACCGGCTCAGGGTTGACTCAGACTTCCATCCTTCCGAGGTGGGTAAAACGAGGACCCGGATTGTTGTTGGGGGCAATATGCTGACTCTGTAACCCGCTTGGAGAGGGCTGAAAGCCCTATGAAGCGGTATATAAGTCTAACTGCTATTGCTGTTGACTGTTATCTGCAGTTCAGCAGTTCTAATCTCACCAGCTCAAGGTTGACTCAGCCTTCCATCCTTCCGAGGTGGGTAAAATGAGGACCCGGATTGTTGGGGGCGATATGCTGACTCTGTAAACCGCTTAGAGAGGGCTGAAAGCCCTATAAAGCGGTATATAAGTCTAACTGCTATTGCTATTGCTATTTTACCATGCTTTTTCATTAGTGGGGAATTGGGAGGGGGAATAGTAAGGAGTAGAATGCTGTTGTCAAAATAAAAGAAAATCCTTTCTAGAAGCCCAAGGTCATTCTTTGTCTCTGCACCTCTGCACCTGACCGGAAGTGGATGGATGGAGATGCAAGCGTGGCAATGGAAGATTGGACCGTGTGATGGACTTGTGGGTGTGGGGGACAAGATCACGAACTTTCAACTGGGTGGAAAACCCAGGAAGCTTTCAGATTCGGGTTTTCCACAGATGTGCCAACATGTCTCTCTTAATAAATTGGAAGTTTGAAGAAAGTTCTGCCTTTGATTTAATTTTGGATGATATTTGGAACGCTGACACAGAGAGCTGCGAGGGGGAAGAGGGAATGGAGCTGGCAGAGAGAGAGAGAGAGAGAGAGGGAGAGAGAGAGTAGGCGGAGCCTGGGCCGTCCGTCAGCCCTCAGATGGAGAGTCAATAGCATCCTGGTCTGGAGGTGGCTGATGAGGAAGAGGAGGAACAGCTGGGTCCAGTGCCTGATGCATGGATGCACAGAGGAGAGGAGAGCAGTGGAAATCTATGGGCCGGTCCTTGGGACGGAGAGCCACCACTGCTAACGAAACCCCACCCTAGCTCTGGGGATAAAAGGCAGTGGGCGGAGATGAATAGATGTGGCAGAGGAGAGGAGAGCAGTGGAAATCTATGGGCTGGTCCTTGGGACGGAAGAGCCACCGCTGCTAACGAAACCCCACCCTAGCTCTGGGGATAAAAGGCAGTGGGCGGAGATGGATGGATGTGGTAGAGGAGAGGAGAGCAGTGGAAATCTATGGGCCGGACCTTGGGACGGAAGAGCCACCACTGCTAACGAAACCCCACCCTAGCTCTGGGGATAAAAGGCAGGGAGCAGAGATGAATAAATGTGGCAGACAGCTATGCCGGACAGCCTGCATTGAGAGAGAAATGTTTTGCTGGGGCTGCTGATGCATCTAATTAAAGGAACCTTTTGAGTTCATTTCAGAGGTTCTGTCATATTTGGGGAGCTGGGTCAGAACACTGAGATTGCAAAACATTGCTGTAAATAAACTTGGGGGCTATTTGGTACTTCAGTTGCCCAGCTATTCAAACTTCCCTTCAGTTTTCTTTACCTGGTGTCAAACCAGGCACCAGACCAACAAGTTCAATTTTATTATGAGACATTTTTGGTTTGGTTTCGTTTGGTTTATTAGATTTATATGCCGCCCTTCTCCCAAGGACTCAGGGCGGCGTACAACATTAAGAGAAACACATAATACAAAAGTTTTAAAAAATTAAATAGAATATCCCAAACAAACCCAATTAGAATTGACAATAACATTTTTTTTAAAAAAATTCGAATTAAAATTAAGGGGCGAAAGATTTATACGGCCTGGCAGGGGAGACACCCATGATCACGAATTAAAATTAACAATGATCAATAATTTATTTTGTTTTGTTCAGGCCAGGCTGGCTTGCTGGAAAAGCCAACTTTTTAGGGCGCATCGGAAAGACCGGAGGTCGGGGATTATACGAAGCTCCAGGGGGGCAGCTCATTCCAGAGGGAAGAATTTCCAATTTTTATTGGAAATACATTTTATTGATGACGGTAGCCTTCTGCTTCATCTCCACTAGGTGGTGCTAAAACACCAATGTTCCGATTGTCAGAAAAAAGTTGGATCTGAGCATTTGGGGGTGGAATATGAGGACATGATTCCTTCCCCTTCTCCTTTTTCTCTTCCTTTGAAAGTACTGTGGGGTTTAGATATAGACTAAGATGGCAATCAGGAAAACATGGGCCTCTTCCCTTGCAGTTAGACTTATATACTGCTTCATAGGGCTTTCAGCCCTCTCTAAGCGGTTTACAGAGTCGGCATATTGCCCCCACAATCTGGGTCCTCATTTTACCCACCTCGGAAGGATGGAAGGCTGAGTCAACCCTGAGCCTGGTGGGATTTGAACCGCCGAGCTGCAGAACTAGCAGTCAGCTGAAGTGGCTGCAGTACTGTACCATAACCACTGCGCCACCTCGGCTCTTACACACTTCCCTCTGACACTTTGGACTGCCAAGAACTTTGGATCGATGAAATATGGATCTGTAGTATTTATTTCACTTCGTTTTTCATATACTGATGGACACAAGTTTTCTGGGAAAGACCAACATTTTATAGATATCCCCTTTTCCCTGCCAATTTGTCTTAATCAATCAACGGGGAAAGAATTGAATTGAATTGAATTTATTGCACTTATATGCTGCCCTTTTCCCCGAAGGGGACTCAGGGCGGCTCACAATCCAAGTCAGGGAAGGGGATACAGATAAGGGATAAAAAAGACGAACAAAACAATAGACAATTTAAAAGCACACCACAACCATACCATTCGAGGAGGGGGGCAAAAGCTCTTTAGCCCCAGGCCTGTCGGAACAGCCAGGTTTTAAGGGCTTTGCGGAAGGCCTGGAGGGTGGTGAGGGTTCGAATCTCCACGGGGAGCTCGTTCCAGAGGGGCGGAGCAGCCACAGAGAAGGCTCTCCTCCGGGTAGTCGCCAGTCGGCATTGGCTGGCGGATGGAATTCGGAGGAGGCCTAATCTGTGGGATCTAATCGGTCTATTGGAGGTAATTGGCAGAAAGAAAGCTTCATGGTGGTCACCGGTTTGCCGAAAACTGGAAGGAAATGTTGGCAAAACTAGTTAAATAAAATAGTTAGGACTAGTTAGAAAACTAGTTGCGTAGGTCAGAAAGAGAGCTGGGAATGTCCCCATATTTTCCTAAAATTAAAACCCCGTCTTGTATTATTTTTGCCACCCCAAAAGGCACCATGTCTCATTTACTCCATCTAGTGGCCGGAGAGACAAATATGCCCCAATAGATTGATCTTTATATATACTGTTGTTGCTCTCTAGCCCCATCCAGTGGCCAGAGAGACAAATACCAGGTACATTGTTTGAAGCTCTTTACCCATCAGCCCTCACTCTCAAAACAGGTGCATGCTGGGAAGCCAGACTCCATTTCCTTTTGGAGAAGGCAGAATCACAAAGAAGAATCCATCTTAATCTGTGGCACATGGTCATCCTGGGACAAACCCCCCATCCCACACCCAGAGCATCGCTGGTGACATTTAGATTGCTTATATTGATTAATTGTTAGGTTCAGCAGTAACCCAGGACTGTCTGTCTTGTATTTAGTTCTCATTGCAGGCATCCCTATTTTCCCCACTTGCACCATATTCTGTTCTTTCAATAAAGCATCCAGATCTACGCACACAGTGGGTTTTATTGGAGGATAGGTGGGTTTAGCTGCCTGTTGAGCTGCACGCAGACTAATGTGAAGTGAGGACAGAACACCCAGAATCCCCTAGGAACCAGAGCAGCTCATCCAGGAGAGTTGTTAAGCTCAGGGGAAGCTATCCAGGGGAAGGATACTGAGAAATCCCCATTCACTCTCCACTCCAGGGGAAGGATACTGAGAAATCCCCATTCCCTCCCCACTCCAGGGGGAAGGATACTGCAAAATCTCCATTCCCTCCCCACTCCAGGGGAAGGATACCGCAAAATCTCCATTCCTCCCCACTCCAGGGCAAGGATACTGCAAAATCCCCATTCCCTTCCCACTCCAGGGGAAGGATACTGCAAAATCTCCATTCACTCTCCACTCCAGGGGAAGGATACTGCAAAATCCCCATTCCCTCCCCACTCCAGGGCAAGGATACTACAAAATCCCCATTCACTCTACACTCCAGGGGAAGGATACTACAAAATCCCCATTCACTCTACACTCCAGGGGAAGGATACTACAAAATCCCGATTCACTCTACACTCCAGGGGAAGGATACTGCAAAATCCCCATTCCCTCCCCACTCCAGGGGAAGGATACTACAAAATCCCCATTCACTCTACACTCCAGGGGAAGGATACTACAAAATCCCCATTCACTCTACACTCCAGGGGAAGGATACTGCAAAACCTCCATTCCTACCGCACTCTGGGGCCAACCAGAGGGTGGAATCTGCCGGTTCTCTAAACTATTCAAAATTTCTGCTACTGGTTCTCTAGAACGTGTCAGAACCTGCTGTATTTTACCCCTGCCTTGGAGGTCTTCCCTTGCTCCGGCAGGAAACCCAATTCCATTTGCAACGGTTACTCAAAATTTCTGCTACCAGTTCTCCGAACTACTCAAAATTTCCACCACCAGTTCTCCAGAACCTGTCAGAACCTGCTGTATTTTACCCCTGCTTTGGAGGTCTCCTAGTCTAACTCCCTTGCTCGGGCAGGAAACCCAATTCCATTTGCAATGGTTATAAATGTGAAAAACGGCCATAAGTCACTTTTTCCAGTGCGGTTGTAACTTCAAACGGTCACTAAGTGAACTGTTGTAAGGACTGTTTGAACACAGTAGCTTGTCCTGCCGGCGTTGGGGTGTGTGTGTGTGTGTGTGATTTTTGTCTTTGATCATTCGTTGACGAGGATATTGTTTTAAGCTTGCTTGATTGTTATCTCCTGGGTAGTTCCTTGATTAAAGTATTGGTTTCTGCTTGATTGTTTGTCTGGCGTTAATACATTCTTTTCTATTGGTAAAAAAAATATATCCAGCAAGAAAAGGCAGATGCAAACCACTTCTGTTGCGATGTCGGTAAAGCTAAATGGACAAATAGTCGCTGGGAGTCCAGCCGGATGTGGAGAGCTTGCCTTATTAATCAATAAAAGAGAGATTTGATTTTCCTTTGGCCGATAAGTTAGTGCCACCCTGCCGACTCTTCATTGGAGAGCTGCGGTTTTTATCGCATTTATTTTCCCGGCGAAGAAGACATTTCTTACAGGTTTTGTTTTTCAGTCTTAATAGTAGAAAACCGTGTCTACAATATGATCACAGTTTTTAACATACTTAGAGGAGAACATACTGTAGTTCATGGGTGAAATGCTACCGGTTTGGGCCAGTTTGTCCAAACCGGTAGTTTAGTTTAGTTTAGTTTATACTTTATTTGTATGCCGCCCTTTTCCCTGGGGGGGACTCAGGGCGGCTCACAATTGGAGGGAGGGGAAAGACAGACAAGTTACAAACATAGAACCATACATCGTTAAAAACACAACAGTCATACCATTCGAGTGGGGTTACAAATCACTAGCCCCAGGCCTGTTGGAACAGCCAGCTTTAAAGGGCTATGCGAAAGGCCTGGAGGGTGGTGAGGGTGCGAATCCCCACGGGGAGCTCGTTCCAGAGGGTCGGAGCAGCCACCGAGAAGGCTCTCCTCCGGGTAGTTGCCAGTCTACATTGGCCGGCTGATGGAATTCGGAGGAGGCCTAATCTATGGGATCTTATTGGTCTAGAGGAGGTAGTAAAAAATGCTACTGGTCCCCAGAACTGGTAGTAAAAAAAATACCAAAAAACCTTTCTTGTTAACTTTTTAAGCACTTTTTAAACTACAGATTCTCTAGAAATGGGTGTGTGTGGGGTCTCCATCTGTGCTCCCAGCAGGCTTCCCTGAAACCTGCTAGGCCAAAAACGGGTGCTGGTGGTGGGAGTTGAGAGAGCCGAGGTGGCGCAGTGGTTAGCGTGCAGTACTGCAGCCACTTCAGCTGACTGTTAGCTGCAGTTCGGCGGTTCAAATCTCACCGGCTCAGGGTTGACTCAGCCTTCCATCCTTCCGAGGTGGGTAAAATGAGGACCCGGCTTGTTGTTGGGGGCAATATGCTGACTCTGTAAACCGCTTAGAGAGGGCTGAAAGCCCTATGAAGCGGTATATAAGTCTAACTGCTATTGCTATTGCAAAGAAAGAAAGAAAGAAAGAAAGAAAGAAAGAAAGAAAGAAAGAAAGAAAGAAAGAAAGAGAAAGAAATGGAGGGAGGGAGGAAAAAAGGAGAGGAAGGAAGGACTACAAACCTGGCACTAGACGCAACTTCAGAGGATAATCCAGGGCTGGAAGGGACCTGGAGATCATCTAGTCCAATCCTACTCCAGCTGGACATTGTTAAAGTGAGTTTCTGTCTTTTGATCCCCTAGTCACATGACTATATAGGCATGCCCACCCAATCACAAGCCACGCCCACAGAACCGGCAGTAAAAAAAAATTAGATTTCACCACTGCTGTAGTTAGAGGTTTTTTATTCAACACAGATGGAGAGGGAGAAGGCTTTGGAGCTTGTGGGGTTTGCTAGCAAACCACTGGACATTTGGACAGTGACTGTCATTTTGGAGGGAGGAAATAGAAACCGAGGCAGGGACCAGGAAAAAAAAACCAGAGTTGGGCTCATGACAGTAAGTCTTAGAATCATAGAATCACAGGGTTGGAAGGGACCATGGAGGTTTTCTAGTCCAACCCCCCGCCCAAGACTTTATTCCAAAGTGGTCAAACGGTTGTCCAGTCTTTTATTGAAGACCTCCAATGATGTAACACTCCCAGTTCTAAGGGGCAATCAATTCCATTGCTTAATTGTTCCCACTGGGGTGTGTCTTCTGTTAAGATACAGCCTGTTGTGCCTTAAAATGGCTTCTACTATGCAGCGCAGTGGAGTTGCCATGGTAACAGCTTCACAGTACTCCACAAGGGGGCTCCCTCTGGTAAGGGGGAAAATCCAACATTAGAAATTACATTTGGTCCAGACATTTCCCCCCCTATAAATAAAGAAATACCCGGGAAACACAGGGTTATCGGCTAGTAAATAAATATAAACCAATAAACATAGATTACATTCTCCCCGAACACTGAATTTTTTTAGCGGGAATTTCCAAAATCCACTTCAGCCTTAGGGGGCAATTCCAAATAAATTTTGGTCTAGAATAGAAGGAGAAAATTGCTGAACATGCTGCCCCCATCCTTTCAATGACAATCTACAAAAATGAGCCTTGAAATTTCCTTCCCTCCCTTAAAAAAAAGAGAGAAATAACACCCCCCTCCCCACCTTAAAACATTTCTTGGCTGTATTTCATGCATCCTTTTCAAGGGCACCATGCATTAATTTTGGAGCGCCCGTTGACTTGGTTGCCGATCTCCAATAAATTATTGCAGGTAATTAAGCTGTTCTTTTCCCCTTCAGCCCTGGTGTCCTTGTAATATCTCATAGTTTGGATTGATTTGCAACTGAAATTAGGGGATGGCCCAGCTTCTTGATCTGTCGTTGTTGATAAGGCAGGCTAAGTTGGGGTGGGGGGTTGAGAGTGAATTTTTTTTAATGTCTTGAAACTTTCATAAAGGCTTTAACACATCAATAAAGGCGGTGGTGGGCTTCAAAAAATTTTTTGGAACCTCTTCTGTAGGTGTGGCCTGCTTTCCGGGTCCACTGGTGGAACCTCTTCTAACCGGTTCGGTAGATTTGACGAACCGGTTCTACCGAACCGGTGCGAACCGGTAGGAACCCACCTCTGATTAAAGGTAAAGATTTCCCTCATGCGTATGTGCTAATCGTTCCCAACTCTAGGGGGCAGTGCTCATTTCTGTTTCAAAGCCGAAGAGCCAGCGCTGTCCGAAGACGTCTCCGTGGTCATGTGGCCGGCATGACTAAATGCCAAAGATGCACGGAACACCGTTCCCTTCCAACCAAAGGTGGTTCCTATTTTTCTACTTGCATTTTTGTACGTGCTTCAAACTGCTAGGTTGGCAGAAGCTGGGACAGGTAACGGGAGCTCACTCCATTATGTGGAGCTAGGGATTCGAACTGCTGAACTGCCGACCTTTCTGATTGACAAGCTCGGCGTCTTAGCCACTGAGCCACTGCGTCCCTTTAACACGTCATTAAAAGGGGACAATTGCACAGATGGTCTTTGCTTCCCTACTTCTTGGTGGTCCCTGATTCTTAGTCAGTGTGTGCTTCCAAGAATCATGGCACCACATAACCGCGAACGTCAAAAGCACGCCGACAACACCGCGGCGCTAAAACCGCAATGTCAAAAGCGCGCCCACAACAGCGCGCCGACAACAGCGTGCCGACAGAAGCACGATTTAACTTAAGGTAAGGTTTAGGGTTAGGTTTAGGGTTAGGTTTAGGGTTAGGTTTAGGGTTAGGTTTAGGGTTAGGTTTAGGGTTATTTTTAGGGTTATGTTACAGCGCGCTTCTGTTGTCGCGCTGTTGTCGGCGAGCTGTTGTCGCGCGGTTTTGACGGTGCGGTTTTGTCACCGCGCTTTAGTCACACGCGCTTTAGTCTACCGCGGTTTTCTGGTGGAACCCCAAGAATTATCCCAGTTCTTCCTGGCTCCTGTCTTTTCATCCCGCTGCCCGTCACATAATTGGGTATTTTGAAGGTTATCAGGCTAAGGATAAGAATGAAACTTGTTGATTCTCCAAGCTAACCTTCTGCGAAGCAAAGTCAATGAGGAAGCCAGATTCGCTTAACAACCAGGCGACTAACTTAACAACCGTAATGATTCATTTAACAACTTTGGCCAGGAAAGTCATAAAATAGGGCAAAACTCCCTTAATGACTGTCTTGCTTAACAGTGGAAATTTTTATGCTCGATTGTGGTCGTAAGTCAAGGACCAGCTATATAACCTTGCACACGAGTGGTTGGATTGGGGCTTCCCTTGTTAATCGAACCGTGCGAAACGTGGATTAAAACATTTGATAAAAGCATCAGAAAGTGGCTACTGGATTAAAAAAATGGCTTGAAGAAATAACAAGGAATTACATACTATTAGAAACTGGAATTATTTTTATTGGGTATAATCACAAAAAAATATAGTAGAGAAATACAATACCTAATCCTGAATATTATAACCGCACCCAGAATAACGTTTCCCCAAAATTGGAAAAACAATCTAGAAAGATGAAGTGATAAGAAAATTTTTAGAATGTGCAGAGAGGGACAAATTGACGAAAGAAATACAAGGAAAGGAGGAATCAGAATATTAATTATCTAACGTGGAACAAATGATACAAATGGTGGGAGGACAGAAATAAGAAAACTTAAAACAGTGATGAAATAGAAGTATTAGGAGAGAGGGATAAGATAAGATACACTTAAGATATATTAAGAAATAGTAGTTAAAATTTAGTCAGAATACAAAGGACAATATAGGTAATATGATATTCGGATATAAACAGTTAAGTATAAATAAATATGGAATAGTGTTGTGGCCCAGCAGGAGCCGTTGGAGCTGCTGATGGACTCCGATAGCGAGGAATCCTATACTATGGAAGATGTGGAGGACCCTGGGCAGGGTTCAGACTCAGAGCAGGGACCAGAGAGGCTGGTTGGCCACCAGGAGGCACCTGAGGCATGGAGCAGTGGGGAAGATCAAAGGGAGTTTGTCCCTGACGCCCGGCAACGAAGGGCGGAGAAACGGAGGCAGCAGTTATGGAGACAGACTCATAAGAGATAATCAAGCCCAGGTGGTTGTGGCTTGGCCCCTCCCAAGAGAGTATATAAGAGGAGACTTTGGGAGGAGTCCTTTTGCAGGACACAACCATTCGTAGTAATCTGGAGAACTCCTTGTCTGGTCTGCCTTGTGTTCCCATGTCTGTTGGAGTCTGGGTTGCTGCCGTCTTGCCAGTGAGTCGTGTCCGGGCTTTCAGCCAACAGGATTATAATTGCTGTGAATAAAGAGTGGCAAACAGCTAAGCCTGTGTCTGCGTTCATTACCGGACGGAGGGGGGGGGGCCAGAACAGAATAGTATATATAAATAAAGAATGAGGGGACCACGAATGTGAGATAGGAATGTATAGGAGGCGAACGATCAATTGTATATACACACCAATATGGAACTGCTGTATGACGGAACTTTTGGGTCTTTCCTTGTTTTAATCTACCGGTATGTTTCTGTTTTGTTTTATGTGTATACGTGTTTAAAATAAAATTTATTAAAAAAAGAAAGAAAGAAAGTCGCTAGAAATAATTACAACAGTGAATGAAAGCCAACACAAATATACAGAGGATTTGTTGTGTGTGGTTGTTTAAATCCGAAATGCTTCCCTGTTTGCTTCGGCTGAGCGATATCCATCAAGGAGAAACTGTTCAGAATCTTGATTTACCTCAGAAGTAAGATCAAGGGAGAGAATAGTTAGATGTTTATTTATTCAATATATACCCTGCCTCTCTTCTCAGTGGGTACTGAGGGAGATTAGCAACATTCAGAAACATTCCCCCCAAAAAGAACAGACAGGTGTGTAATGGGAGAGATGCGTGTCAGATTGTTAGATGCTAAACTGCTTCACGCTTCAACACCCAACAGTTTAAACGGTGCCTGGAAAAAAACGGACAACTAGATCTTTTCAAGCAAATATCTTGGGAATAACTTAATGCCTATATTTTCTAACTGGCTGAAACTTTTGGATAGTCTTCAAGTGCCGTCCCATGTACTATGTATTATAGTAGTCAAGATAGGGTGCAACCAGTGGTGGGATCGTTAGAATATTTTTGTGTATAAAGCTTTTTTATTTTCCATTTTCATAACATATAATCACGTGTATACTATTACATAGGCAATATCATGTTGTGTTATTAAATATTTACATCAATTCATCTTACCATCAGCTCCCCCAAAACAATTATTGGCTCTTCTGCTCTCCATACACCATATTTGTGCCTTATCCATCACTTTCTTCTCCCTCTCTCCTCCCACTCCCTACCTCCTTTCTTCCCTCCATCCTTTTCTACTCTACTTCCCCTTCCTCTCTCCTTCTCCTCTCTCCCCTTTCCATTTCTCCTTATTCTCCCCGTCTTCCCCCCCTGCCCTCTCTCCTATCCCTCTCTTCCTACCTTACTTCTCTCCTCTGCTTCCCACTCTTCATCTCATTCGCTTGGTGTATTTCAGCTTCTGAGCAAGGTCCATTTTGTGTTGATGGTATTTAGAATTCCCTTTCAATATACATAACATATCTTCCTCCTTTGTTTAAAAAGTAAGACAAAACAGTATACATATATAGTCAATAGGGATTGTTAGAATATTCATGACTGGGAGAGACATGGTAAAAAGGCCAGCCAATGAACAGGCATAGCAACTAAATCAGCCAATGGGAGCTGAAACAGAACTGAGTCTGTGCTGAGAATTGAAACTGAAACAAGACTGTCTGCTCTGAACTCTGAGATGAAACTGTTCTCTCCTGCTTGTGTTCTGCTTCCACCATGTGGAAATAATCTACTATTGGTACTGTACATTAATTCATCTGTTATTATTATTGTTATGAATCCAGCTGAATCAGCTGTGCTTTCTGGATTTGGTTTTTCTGCCACAAACTCTGACAGAGATGCAACCAGTTTAACAACTGGTTTGGTGAGCATGCGTTTTGCGTGCACGCATGCCTAATGCATGATTTGCGTGTGTGCGCATGCACTCAAAAACCACTCCTTTTGAGCTTGTGAGTAAAACAGCTGACGCACGGCACTCCGCTGTGCTGCACAAGTCAGCTGAGTTAAAAAAGATGGAAATATAGGACAGGAAAGGGCAGGAGCAAGTGGGCGGGGCAGGAGCAGGTGGGCAGGAACTACCGGTTCGCTAGACAACCAAGGTGTCAACCCTTCAGCTCAAGCAAATCCAAGCAAACTAAGTGGGAAACTGCTCCAGTGATGGAACAAAGGAGCGTAGAACATAAAATAATCTGACTGGAAGGGACCTTGGAGGTCTTCTAGTCCAGAGGTCCCCAACCTTGGCAACTTGATGACCTGTGGACTTCAACTCCCAGAATTCCTCAGCCAGCTAGAGCCCTGTTCTAGTCCATCCCCCTGCTTGAGAAGGAGAACCTTCCAGAGAAATGGTTGTCCAATTTCTTCTTTTTCAAGAAGAGTCGTGGGGTCCTCGGATCAATTTTTGAGACCTCCTGACAAATTCAGTGGGGAAGCCAGATTCACTTAACAACTGCGTTACTAACTTAACAACTGCGGCGATTCACTTAACTGTGGCAAGAAAAGGCCGCCAAATAGGGCAAAACTGTCAAGCCCTGGGGAAATCGGGAAATCCAGGCTGTTCAAAAAAGTATAAAGATTAGTTGCAAGGTTAAGGTCTCTACAAGAATCTGAGCTACTAACGGTCAAGGGAAATTAGCGGGAGTTAAGAAAGGAATTCAGACTGGCCTGGACTCCGATTTCTTGTGGGCACGCAGGGACTCATGACTGATGATGCATTTGACTCCTCCCTCGGTCTGGTCCTCCCCTACAAAACTCACTTAACAACTGTCTCGCTTAGCAGAAGAAACTTTAGGCTCAATTGTGGTCCTAAGCGGAGAACTAGCTGTATCAATTCAGCCAATCTCACTCACATCCTTTAAGCTACACACGTCCGTTCCTTATGCGTGATCAATGTTCAGCATAAAAACAGAACCATGGACAGCTCCCCCCTGCTTTTCAGCAATATCTCCCATTTCCGTTTTGCCTCAGTTGACTTCAATGGAAGTACAGATATTCTATTCCTGACTTTGTTTCCATCACAGAAGCAATTAACTTTCCATTGAGGTGGTGGTGGTAGTGGGGAAAGCTCTTGACTTGTATTTATTGATGAATAGATTTCACTGTAGTGTGATATTTGAAGACAACTGCCATAATTAAGAGCTCTTCGAGGAATCGGCAAGCAAAATGCAAGGATAGAAAATCCACTGAATAGTAAGTTCACTTACTGTATATTGAATGGGATGAGCTAATCTACAGTATATAATCCTGCCCCCAACACCTACTTCAATTCCTAGATTTCTCCATTAAATACATGAAGCCCCCTCATTCTATTCCCCTTCAGGGCAGACAATGCTATGTAAATGTACAGGTAAATGTTCCCCTTGCACATATGTGCTAGTTGTTCCTGACTCTAGGGGGCGGTGCTCGTCTCCGTTTTTAAGCCAAAGAGCCGGCGCTGTCTGAAGATGTCTCCGTGGTCATGTGGCTGGCATGACTGAACGAAGGCACATGGAACCCTGTTATCTTCTCATCAAGGATAGTTCCTATTTTTCTACTTGCATTTTTACGTGCTTTTGAACTGCTAGGTTGGCAGAAGCTGGGACAAGTAACAGGAGCTCATTCCGTTATGTGGGCGCTAGGGATTCGAACCGCCAAACTGCTGAGCTTTCTGATTGACAAGCTCAGTGCCTTAGCCATTGAGCCACTGCATCCCTATACAATACTATGTATTTAAAAAAAACCAATTTTTTATTAGTTTATAATATAAGCATAGAAAGAAAATAGTAGGGAAGTTAGGGAAAGGAAAAAGGAAGGGAAAAGTGGGGGAATCAAGGGGGATTATAGGAATTGACTTCCAACTCCCTTTGGTGCAGTAGAATAAGACATTAACTTCAAACTTAGCCTGCAGTGCTGCATTTAACCACTGCGCCACCTCGGCTCCTTCCGAGGGGGCAGTATGCTCCCTCCCATATTTGGGCATACCAGGGGTTGTGACACTATATATATATATATATATATATATATATATATATATATATATATATATATATATATATATATATATATATATATATATATATATATATATATATATATATATATATATATTGAAATGGTAGTATATTGTTAATGGTAGAAAAAAAATGGAAAGAAATGCTCTCTATGCTTGAATTGAATTAGAGGATGTATGCTGTTTATAGCAAAATACACTCATGGAGAAAATAAGAAATGAAAATTTGGCGTAACTTTGAAGGGGCCATTGAAGATATTGTTTACGTGAAGAAAAAAATAACTATAAAGATGGAAAATAATGGAAGAGAATAATTTGGCTAAAAGTGAAAACAAAACGATGATGTAAAAAGGACGATGTAAGTGAAAGGATGTAAAAGAAAAGACCTGGACAATTCTTTGTTCCTATAATATGTATAATTCATATTAAAAAATAAAAAACCTTGAATGGCCAAAAAACCCCCAACCCAACAACCCAAAAAATAGGAGCCAGTAGTGTGCAGCAGCTGCCAAAAAAGCCAACACAGTTCTAGGCTGCATAAACAGAGGGATAGAATCAAGATCACGTGAAGGGTTAATACCACTTTATAAGGCCTTGGTAAGGCCACACTTGGGATACTGCATTCAGTTTTGGTCACCACGATGTAGAAAAGATGTGGAGACTCTAGAAAGAGTGCAGAGAAGAGCAAAAAAGAGGATTTAAGGGACTGGAGACTAAAACATATGAGGAACGGTTGTAGGAACTGGGCATGGCTAGTTTAATGAAAAGAAGGACCAGGGGAGACATGATAGCAGTCTTCCAATATCTCAGGGGTTGCCACAAAGAAGAGGGAGTCAAGCTATTCTCCAAGGCACCTGAGTGTAGAACAAGAAGCAATGGGTGGAAACTAATCAAGGAGAGAAGCAACTTAGAACTGAGGAGGAATTTCCTGACAGTTAGAACAATTAATCAGTGGAACAACTTGCATCCAGAAGTTGTGAATGCTCCAACACTGGAAGTCTTTAAGAAGATGTTGGATCTGTCTGAAATGTTATAGGGTTTCCTGCCTTGGCAGGGGGTTGGACTAGAAGACCTCCAAGGTCCTTTCCAACTCTGCTATTGTATTGTATTATTGTATTAAACCCCCAACCCAGCAGGCAAACACGAACAACGGAATTTCTCCCCCAAGTCGCACAAACGTTGCCATTCTCATATCTGAAGGCATAAACTGTTTGGCACACAGGACCTGATGGATTGGCAGATTCACTGCCTTGCCACTTTGATTTATCATCCCACCCCCCCACCCCCAGCTCGTAGAGAAGGGTCATGTCTGTAGGTTTTACTGCAGATTGAAGTGATTTATTTTCATTTTACTTTGCCGGTGGGGATTTAGCAAGATTATCTCCCTCCAGCGCATCAAAACGGTGTGGGTTTTTCCTCGGCTCCCTCTTCCCACAGAAATGAGGAACGCTGGCAGGAATGGGGTAGGTCTAGTTTAATGAAAAGAAGGACTAAGGGTGACATGATAGAAGTCTTCCAATATCTCAGGAGTTAGCAATAGCAATAGCAGTTAGACTTATTTACCGCTTCATAGGGCTTTCAGCCCTCTCTAAGCGGTTTACAGAGTCAGCATATTGCCCCCAACAATCCGGGTCCTCATTTTACCCACCTCGGAAGGATGGAAGGCTGAGTCAACCCTGAGCCGGTGAGATTTGAACAGCCGAACTGCAGAACTGCAGTCAGCTGAAGTAGCCTGCAGTGCTGCATTTAACCACTGCGCCACCTCGGCTTGTTGCCACAAAGAAGAGGGAGTCAAGCTATTCTCCAAAGCAGCAGTCACCAACTGGCGGTCCGTGGATCATTGGTGGCCCGCAAGAAAATTTTGGTGGTCCACAGAAGAATTATTTGCATTTTTTATATTGCACTAACTCAGGGGTCCTCAAACTACGGTCCTGGGCTGGCAATGAATGCTTGTGTTGCTGCAGAGTCTCCCCCTTCAGGGTCTTTTTATGGGGGTTGGAGGGGGGGCAGAAATTCCAACTTGGGGTCTGCTTCAGCCTCCTGGTGTGGGGCTTTGGGTGAAGGCTGGAGGGAAGAGTCGCTGGTGGCGAAGAGCCGGAGGGCCTCGTTCCAGTGGGACCGCATCATGGCCTGGAACTGGCTGACTATCTCAGCCTGCTGAGCTTCCAGGTGCCGGCACCTGGCCTTGTACTCCCGCAGGCCTTCCCTCTGCTTGGAAAGCCTAAGTTCGTAGTCCTCAGTGAGGTGCTTCTCCTGAGCCTCCTTCTCAGCCGGATCCAATTTGAACTGAGTTGTTTTGCCAACTCTTTCTCCTGGGGGCTGCTTAGCTCCAACAACTGTTCCCTGTTGGGGCCACTAAGGAGCCTGGGCGAGCAGGCGAGGAATGGCTGGGAGGGGAGGGGAGAGTAGAGACTGGTGAGGTGCCCCTTGACGTGAGTGACATTGAGTTGGTCATGCCCATTCAGTCATATGACCACCTACCCGTGCCCACCCACCTGCCATTAGGCAGATAATATTAGTGGTCCACGGGATTTAAAATTATTAATTTAGTGGTCTCTGAGGTCCAAACCTTTGGAGAACCCTGCTTATATAATTACGCAATTTCAACCAAACTTGGTACACAGATGACTTAGCAATAGCAATAGCAATAGCAGTTAGACTTATATACCGCTTCATAGGGCTTTCAGCCCTCTCTAAGCGGTTTACAGAGTCAGCATATTGTCCCCAACAACAATCCGGGTCCTCATTTTACCCACCTCGGAAGGATGGAAGGCTGAGTCAATCCTGAGTCGGTGAGATTTGAACAGCTGAACTGCAGAACTGCAGTCAGCTGAAGTAGCCTGCAGTGCTGCATTTAACCACTGCACCACCTCGACTCTCTAGAGAAAAATACTTGGGGGTTATAAGACTCAGGGTGTGTTCTGTTAAGATACAGCCTGTTGTGCCTTCAAATGGCTTCCACTGTACTGCCGTAAAACTGCTTCTACTGTACAGCGCAGTAGAGTTGCCAGAGTAAGGGGGAAAATCCAACATTAGAAATTACGTTTGGTCTGGACATTCCCCCCCCCCCTATAAATAAATACCTGGGCAATACCTGGTTTATCGGTTAGTAAATAATAATAAAATCAAACTTGTCTCCAGACTTAGGAGCCAAGTTCTGCTGAGTTTCCAGGAACAGTTGAGAATTTGCCTCAGGAAGAGAGTAGTTTTCTTTTATGAGCTGCCTCTGCTGGCTAGGGAGATAAATCACACTGTTGAAGTTTTTATTCCTGTTATATGTCCCTGCAAGCTGTTTGGGGTGACACTGGAAGAAGGGAGGATGAAAAGAAGGAGGATTCAGGACAATAATTCAAGATTCTTTGCAAAGGGAAGAGCCGTAAACCTGCTCTTCATAATATTGGAAGAAATATCCATCTGGGTTCAGTTCCAAGAGAGACACTGGAAACATGGAGGCTGCTTGGGAAGATGGTTTTAATGGTGGACAGGACCACATGGGTTTGAGATCCTAGGCCCATGATCGTGACCCTATGGCATGCACGCCATCGCCAGCTGGTCTATTGGATTCTGGCATGCCGGCCAGCTGGTCTTCGTAGGCACTGGAACGCTGGAAAACTACCCCAAAAAATGTCCTGAAAAAATGTCCTGAAAATTGCCTGAAAAACAGCCAAAAAACAGCATTGGAGCATTGCGGATGCTCACGGAGGTGCTAAGATGCATGAGTGCACTGCACGCATGTGTGCAGGCATTACAGGCATCCATGTGGACGCCGCCACTGGGCCTGTTCCTACTGTACCTCTTGGAACGGGATCCGGAACCCACCACTGGTGGTGCATTGCATTAGGGGTGTGGCCATACACACACACGTGTTGTGCAGGTGCGTGCATTTTTAGCATGGGAGGAGAAAAAAGTTAGCCATCATTGCCCTAGAACAGTGTTTCTCAACCTTGGCGACTTTAAGTCCTGTGAACTTCAACTCCCAGAATCCCACAGCTGCGCTGCCTGTGGGATTCTGGGAGTTGAAGTCCACAGGACTTAAAGTCGCCAAGGTTGAGAAACACTGTGCTAGGAATTTCAAGTTAAAAAAAAAAAATCTTTCCCCAAACAGTATCTTGAATCAGAAAGAAAAATCAAATACCTCCTCGTACAAGAGATATTTAACTAATAGCCATTTGGTTAGTTCAGTTATAGCGGTGCTGAAAAATGTGACTTAGGACCATGTCTCACACTTACAACGGTGACAGCATCCCCAGGTTCACCTGATCAACATTCAGATGCTTGGCAACAGGTGTGTTTTTATGACAGTTGCGGTATTCTCGGGTTGCGTGATCCCCATTTAAGACCTGCTGACAAGCAAAGCAGTGGTGGGATTCCAAATCTTTCCCTGTGCGCGCGCAACACTCAAAACACCATCCTCGGTGTCAGCCCCGGTGAGCAGCTGAGTTGGTTTTGTTTTTTTAGCTCAGCTGGAGCGTGGCCATCCACTCTGCCCTGCAAATCAACTGAGCTAAAAAAAAACAAGGGAATATAGGACAGGGAAGAGGGGGTGGGGGGCAACAGAGGTTAAGTATTTGCCGGTTCTCCGAACTACTCAAAGTTTCTGCTCCCGGTTCGTTCAAACCAATCCGAACCGACTGAATACTACAACTGAAGCAAAGTTAATGGGGCAGCCAGATTCACTTAACAGCTGAGTTCACAACGGCAAGTGATTCACTTAGCAAACGTGGCAAGAAAGGTGGTAAAATGGGGATTCTGGGAGTTGAAGTCCACAGGACTTAAAGTCGCCAAGGTTGAGAAACACTGCCCTAGAAGGATGTAGTGTAGCTACATCCTCCACCTGAGATAACCTCCCAGTCTAATTCATCATGTATTCTGAAATGGAATAAAACTTAGAAGCCCAACTTCATGTCATCGCAGGTGTTAACAAGGGAGTGGGACACAAGGAAGGAGTGATTAACACATCTCTGCCCACGTAGGAAGGGCCTTTTCAAAGCTCACGCTGTACATCAACCAAAGATGCTCGGAGCAGCCCGGTGTTCTCGCACAGCCACATCTGTATTAAATTAGGCTCCCTTCATTCCCGACGTCTTCGGTTCACTGTAATCTCTGGTCGACTCTAAACAATATTTAATAAAACATGTTTTCTCCGGTGGCTGACAAGCAGCCACGACGAGATCATAATTACATAGAAATCCTGCAGGCTTGTTTATTTATTCCTCATTTTGTTTCCTCTTTAGAAGGAGGCAATTGCTCCGAGGGAGGATGGCGTCGCCTTCAGTACCGTGATGGCGCGATAAAAAATTCATATTTTCCCCGCTGTTAGTTTACAGATTGTGAAAATGCATGTAAGACACCGACGGGTTCTCCGGTGAAGATGACGGATGGCTTAATGAATTAGCCGGTTGGCAATTTCTCTTGAAGGACAAAGTCTGAAGTCAGTTTTATCTAAGGTGTCCTTATATTTCAGTTTTCCCTCCCTCCCTCCCTCTCCCATTTTCTGGAACCAAATGGGCCTTCTGTAATTCTCTCTCTCTTCTCACTGTGTCTCTCTGTCTCTGTGTATCTATCGCTCTCTGTTCTGACCGAGGCTTCCCCGGTCAGCACGAAGCTGAGCCCTGATAAACCCCTTTTTATTTAATTTACAGTGAATTCCTCTCTAGCAAAGTCTTTCCTCTCCCACAGTTTTTCAAGATAGTTCACAATTACCGACCTTTATCAGGCTTGGAGAATGGCCAGGCCCATATCTTTCAGACGCCGCAATACCTGGCAAGAATGCAGGAATGAACGAATTGTCTCCTGCAAATACCTTGCGCCTTTCGTGCCTTTTTTATTCTGTATAGGAGGGGCCATTTACTGTCCACCTGTGGCCTTACTCCCAAGTCGACTCTTGTTCTTTAGCTGTTCCCTTCGTCTGGCAACTCTGCGCATGCACACATTGGGAACAGGCTCCAGCTGTTCTTCTGCTTCACTGATATCTGACTCCAAAGGCAGCTGATAATTGGCATACGGCCCTGGCCTCGTCTCTGCCTCTGACACAGAGCCCTCATCTGAGCCTTCCCCAGACTGGCCCATGTTCCTCCCCAACCTCCTCACTGTCTGAATCTGCTGCCAGCTCTGCTGGCTGCTGGCAGGTCACAACTCTCTCTCTCTCTCCCTCTCTCTCTCTCTCATCTATCTTCATCTATGTATCTATGTATCTATGTATCTATGTATCTATGTATCTATGTGTCTATGTGTCTATGTGTCTATGTGTCTATGTGTCTATGCGTCTATGCGTCTATGCGTCTATGCGTCTATGCGTCTATGCGTCTATGCGTCTATGCGTCTATGCGTCTATGCGTCTATGCGTCTATGCATCTATGCATCTATGCATCTATGCATCTATGCATCTATGCATCTATGCATCTATGCATCTATGCATCTATGCATCTATGCATCTATGCATCTATGCATCTATGTATCTATGTATCTGTCTGTCTGTCTGTCTGTCTATCTTTCTGTCTCTCTCTCTCTCTCTATCCATCCATCCATCCATCCATCCATCCATCCATCCATCCATCCATCCATCCATCCATCCATGGACTGGCCCATAGATTTCCACTGCTCTCCTCTCCTCTGCTTTCTGCACACGTGCGTGTCAGGCACTGGACCCAGCTGAGGTGGCGCAGTGGTTAGGGTGCAGTACTGCAGGCCACTTCAGCTGACTTGTTATCTGCAGTTCAGCGGTTCTAATCTCACGGGCTCAAGGTTGACTCAGCCTTCCATCCTTCCGAGGTGGGTGAAATGAGGACCCAGACTGTTGTTGGGGGCGATATGCTGACTCTGTAAACCACTTAGAGAGGGCTGAAAGCCCTATGAAGCGGTATATAAGTCTAACTGCTATTGCTATTGCTATTGTTCCTCCTCTTCCTCATCAGACACCTCCAGACTTGGTGGCTGTTGACTCTCCATCTGATGGAGAGCCTAGGCTCTGCCCAATGGATGGCCTAGGCTCTGTCTCTATCTCTGCCACCTCCATTCCCTCTTCCCCATCGGAGCGCTCAGGTTGCCTTGATGCTAACCCTGATCTGATTTGGCTGCCAGAGTGGCCAGTGGCCAACAAGCCACAACAGTTTATTTCCTAGCTGCAAAAATGTCTCTCTTTCTTTTTTTAAAAAATTAATGACCACTTTGGAAAATGAATTGTTGATCTTGTGAATTATGTCTTTGAGCAGCTTCCTAAACCTCATTCCTAAGGCCTCATCTGGCTTCGGAGCTGTTGACGTCTCCGCTGGAAAGCTGTGATAGGGATCAAGCCTCTCACTAACTTTTGTCAATGCTCATAACCCATCAAATGATTGATATTTACATTGCGGCTCATCTAAAATGTTAATGCAAATCATTAATTCCAGTCTAGAGATTTCTTCCAGCTTGTTACGTGAAACTGGAGGAAAGGAAGAAAATGAGGCTGCCTTTTAATGAGGCTGCCTTGCGCATGGATTGAAGCCCGCACAGTTTAATCTTGGCCTGTAGCATGATTGATCTCAACTGTAATTGGAGGAAGGAGAACCCAGGCTCATCAAATAATAAATCCCCCACCCCACCCCACCCACTCCCTCCAAGCCTTGTGCCCAAGAGTTTGACCTGATTGGGTAGAACTTGGAGAGTTATGGAGATCTCTGAAAGTTACTTTAGGAGTCAGACCTGAAAATGTATGATAGGACCTTGAAGAGGGCACTTTCTGGAGGCAAAACCTCTCCATTATTCCCCACTACAGCTGAGTTCTGCATTGTATCTATCATCTACTTGTCTGTCTGTCTCTCTGTCTGTCTATCATCTATCTATCTATCTATCTATCTATCTATCTATCTATCTATCTATCTATCCATCCATCCATCCTTCCTTCCTTCCTTCCTTCCTTCCTTCCTTCCTTCCTTCCTTCCTTCCTTCCTTCCTTCCTTCCTTCCTTCCTTCCTTCCATCCATCCATCCTATCCTATCCTATCCTATCCTATCCTATCCTATCCTATCCTATCCTATCCTATCCTATCCTATCCTATCCTATCCTATCCTATCCATCTATCTATCTACCTACCTACCTACCTACCTACCTACCTACCTACCTACCTATCCATCCTTCCTTCCTTCCTTCCTTCCTTCCTTCCTTCCTTCCTTCCTTCCTTCCTTCCTTCCTTCCTTCCTATCCATCCTATCCAATCTGTCTGTCTGTCTGTCTGTCTGTCTGTCTATCTATCTATCTATCTATCTATCTATCTATCTATCTATCTATCTATCTATCTATCATCTATCTATCTTTCCTTCCTTCCTTCCTTCCTTCCTTCCTTCCTTCCTTCCTTCCTTCCTTCCTTCCTTCCTTCCATCCATCCATCCATCCATCCTATCCTATCCTATCCTATCCTATCCTATCCTATCCTATCCTATCCTATCCTATCCTATCCTATCCTATCCTATCCTATCCTATCCTATCCTAACCTACCTACCTACCTACCTACCTACCTACCTACCTACCTACCTACCTACCTACCTACCTACCTACCCGATTTATACAGGAGGTTGGAAATGGACTTTTCAGCCAACCACGAATTTTGCTGTTCAAAATCAGAGACTTGGGGAATTAGCCAAAAATAAAGAGAGAAACAATGGGAGGTGGAAAAGGAAAATTTGGGGGAGAGCCATTCAAACAATCTATCGAAAAGTGATAGAAAAAATCCAGAAGAAAAGATACAAGACCTATAAAAAGAAGAAGAAAAAGAGAAAAGAAAATCTAGGAATTCGAGATTAGTAGAAGGAAATGAAATTAGTAGAATGGAACGAAATATTTGAAAGGTGGCAATAGTATGTATCTAATTAGGATGTGAGTGAGCTATATTAATACTTTTAAGTGTGCAAAGTAATTATGTTAAATGCTTACTATATAAAAAACTGAACTTGAAGGCACATGTTATTTGTAGAAAACAGATGGAAAGGGAATGATGAATTTGGTTTATCTGTAAAGGAAAGAAAAAAATGATATTGTTTAGGCATGTAATAAAAATTAAAAATTGGAAAATGTGAGAAGAAAACCAATATGGCAAAAATTGGAAATGGAAATATATTGTAAAATGAATTATGTATATATAAAAATGTTAAAGGGGAAATCTGGACAACACTTTGTTCATAAAAGAATTTTTAATTACCATATTTTTTGGAGTATAAGAGGCACTGGAGTATAAGACGCAGCAAGATTTTGAAGAGCAAATAAAAAAAAAGTTTTGCACTCTGCAGACCTCCCCAAAATGGCCCATTTTTAGTGAAAACAGGCTTATACTTTTTGTCAAAAAAGGGCATGTATAGCCTTTAGGAGGCTTATAGAGTGCTCCTGGGGGTTGGGTGGGGGCAAAATTGAGCAAAAAATGGTCCATTTTTTGCTTATTTCTGCCCTCCCCAGCCCCCAGGAACACTTTGGAAGGCTATGCACGGCCATTTTGGTGAAGGGGGCGGGGTTTCAGGAGGCAAAAAATTCTGTATTAAGTGTATAAGACGCACCCAGATTTTTCAGCCTCTTTTTTGAGGGAAAAAGGTACATCTTATACTCCGAAAAATACGGTATGTAATAAAAAAAACTTTGTTTTTTTAAAAAAAGATCAGATACTTGGGGCAAAACAAAAGAAGGAAACAAGGCTAAAGGGTGACCTTTGAGATTTGTCCCTACATAAATACAAAACTGTTTTAAAAATAATGATGGGGAACATGTCTATATCCAGTGACATGCGGTGAGGTTTATGGCTGGTGAGGCACTGACACAGTGGTGGGTTTCAATTTTTTTTAGACTTGTGGACTTCAACTCCCAGAATTCCACAGCCAGGCATGCTCAGTTCCGATTTAAAGCGACAGCATTTGTTTTTCTCCTTTGTGAAAAAGTTTCCTTAATTCTTTTTCTTCTCCCTCCCGCTCCTTCCTCCTTCTCTCCCTCTCTCCCTCACCCCTCTCTCAAACAGACACACGCACACAGAGAAGTTGGATTGGACTATCTCTCCTACCCCCTTCCCTCTCTCACTCACTCTCGTCGTTCCCCTGCCTCCTCCTGTAGAGGGCACTTTTTTAGAGGCTTTTTTAAAACAGTTAAGCAGAGTCATCCAGGGTGACTCTGGGAGCAACTAGCTCAGCCTGACCTCAGCTCTTGCCTTTTTCCTTTTACATTTTTTTTTCTTTTCATGATGACAGTGGTGGGGCTCTGCCTCTCCTGCCTCCCCTGACTGCATGTCCCTTTCTATATCCTACTGTTCTGAAAGTTGAGTTTGGTTCCTTGCTTTATAAGAAGAAAGTGACTTTGCATCCCAGTCATGTCTATCAGTAATATCAGCTTTGCAGCCAAGGATCTTGCATTCTAATAAATTCTTTATCTGGAAAGTTTTATGTGGACTGCTGCAGCTTATTGGAAGTAAACTCAAAGCTACTTTTTCTCTGGCTGGTCTTTAGAAAACCTAAAGCCATTTCAATCTGTGAGAGGTATCCAAGTGTGGAATTATAGGCTCCCCGCCACTGCCTTGTTTGAAAAGAGGCTCAATTATTTTTATTTATTCTGAGTGTTTAAGAAGGAATTTAAGCACCACCTTGTAAAATGCAGCACCCTCGCCCAGCAGCATCAAGAATATAATAGCAGCTTTTTAAACAGACCATCAGGAAAAATGCTTAACCGTAGGCAGTACAATTGTATCATATATTCCCACCCACCCCCATCTAAAAATGAAATCTCTAAAAGCAACGGAGAAATCATCTCTCCATTTTTAAGTTAAAAAAAGTTGTGAAATGAATATGTTGCTAATGGACACTTAGAATGTGATGGAAGGGAAGTTGCGGTTCATCTGCGGAACAGATGAATGATACAAAAAAACTGCTTAATCATAGGTAAAGGTAAAGGTTCCCCTTGCATATATGTGCTAGTCGTTCCCGACTCTAGGGGGCGGTGCTCATCTCCATTTCAAAGCCGAAGAGCCAGCGCTGTCTGAAGATGTCTCCGTGGTCATGTGGCAGGCATGACTAAGTGCCAACGGCGCACAGAACGCTGTTACCTTCCCACCAAAGGTGGCTCCTATTTTTCTACTTGCATTTTTTACATGCTTTCGAACTGCTAGGTTGGCAGAAGCTGGGACAAGTCACGGGAGCTCACTCCGTTACGCGGCACTGGGGATTCGAACCGCCGACCTGCCAACTTTTCTGATCGACAAGCTCGGCGTCTTAACCACTGAGCCATCGCATCCCTGAGCTTAATCATACAACGTGGGAATTATCTGTGGAGCAGATTTTAGTTCTCAAAGAGTTTTAAGAGATTTTGCAGAAGGAATTCGGGCCCCAAATATTAAATTCAACATTAGCCTTTTGGAATTGGAAGCCAACGTGCTAAGGGTGCCTGACCCTGGTTATAAAAAAACCATATAATATATGATAGCCATCTGGAGGGACTTCAACAAAGAAGAAGGGTCAACCTATTCTCCAAAGCACCTGAAGTCATGTCAGTGTATGAGACTTCATGAATTGGAATGGACATGGTAACAGGTCAGCCAATGGGGACTGTTTGGTGACTCAGATGGCTCGGAGCCTGGGTGTGGCTTAGCTTGATTGATTTGTATATAGGTTTTTTTTTCTAAAGGGTTAGGGGCGCAAAGGTCTTGTAACTTGACAGCTTTAAGACTTGCACACTTCAATGCCAGAGTTCCTGAGGCAACATTTTGGCTGTTAAGCAAGAGCGTTGTTAAGTGAGTTTCACCACATTTTACAAATTGGCCATGCCCACCCAGTCACATGGCTGGCAAGCCACTCCCACAAAGCAGGCCACACCTACAGAAGAGGTTCTAAAAATTTTTTGAAACCCACCACTGTTCTGTACTCTGTTCTGTATTCTGGTTTTGTCTGAACTGAATTAGTTAGCTTATTGTATAGAGCAACTGCTTTATATAAAAGGTCACTGAATTAATCCATTTTTATTTCTAGCTAGACGCTTTTAAAATAGTTCTATTAAATTCTGGAAAGAACACCATCGTTCACTTATAACTATCCCCTCAAGCTATATGCTAAAATTTAGCTTGAATGCTTCCCTACTGGAAATATCATATTTTTAAAGTCAAAATACCCCAAATACCCACTAGGGTGGTACCAAAATAATAATTTATAAAGGAGCATCATGAGGTCAGGGTGTGAAGCGTCACAATAGTGTCACAATATTACATCCAAGTGTATGAGAAATGGAATTTGTATCATGACCCCTCGCATCCTGGACATAAATTGTTTCAACTTCTACCCTCAAAACGACACTATAGGGCTCTGCATAACCAGAACAACTAGACACAAGGACAGTCCCCCCCCCAACCCCCGAATACCATCACTCTGCTAAACAACTAATTCCCACAACGCTGTCAAACTATTTAGTAAGCTGTATTACCATTAGTCTTCTCATCCTTCCTAGTACCTATCTCTTCCCACTTATGACTATAACCATGTTGCTTGTATCTTTACAATTTATATTGTTTTATTTGTTTCCTAGTATGATTTGATTGCTTATTAGTAACCTATGACTATCACTAAGTGTTGTGTCTTACGATTCCTGATGAATGTATTTTTTTTTCTTTTATGTACACCGAGAGCAAATGCACCAAAGAGAAATTCCTTGTGTGTCCAGTCACAATTGGCCAATAAAGAATTCTATTCTATTCTATTCTATTCTATTCTATTCTATTCTATTCTATTCTGTTCTGTTCTGTTCTGTTCTGTTCTGTTCTGTTCTGTTCTGTTCTGTTCTGTCCTATTCCTATTCCTATTCCTATTCCTATTCCTATTCCTATTCCTATTCCTATTCCTATTCCTATTCTATTCCTATTCCTATTCCTATTCCTATTCTATTCCTATTCCTATTCCTATTCCTATTCCTAATTCTATTCTATTCTATTCTATTCCGATTCCGATTCCGATTCCGATTCCGATTCCGATTCCATTTTATTCTATTCTATTCTATTCTATTCCGATTCCGATTCCGATTCCGATTCCGATTCCGATTCCGATTCCATTTTATTCTATTCTATTCTATTCTATTCCGATTCCGATTCTGATTCCGATTCCGATTCTATTCTGCTCCGATTCCGATTCTATTCCTATTCCTATTCCTAATTCTATTCTATTTTTTTCAATTCTGATTCCTATTCCTAATTCGATTCCTATTCTATTCTATTCTATTCTGATTCCGATTCCGATTCCGATTCCATTCCATTCCATTTTATTCTATTTTATTCTATTCCTATTCCTATTCCTATTCCTATTCCTATTCCTATTCCTATTCCTATTCCTATTCCTATTCCTATTCCTATTCTATTCTGCTCCGATTCTGATTCTATTCCTATTCCTATTCCTAAATCTATTCTATTTTTTTCAATTCTGATTCCTATTCCTAATTCTATTCCTATTCCTATTCCTATTCCTTATTCTATTCTATTCCTATTCCTATTCCTATTCCTATTCCTATTCCTATTCCTATTCCTATTCCTATTCCTATTCCTATTCCTATTCCTATTCCTATTCCTATTCTATTCCTATTCCTATTCCTATTCCTATTCTATTCCTATTCCTATTCCTATTCCTATTCCTAATTCTATTCTATTCTATTCTATTCCGATTCCGATTCCGATTCCGATTCCGATTCCGATTCCGATTCCGATTCCGATTCCATTTTATTCTATTCTATTCTATTCTATTCCGATTCCGATTCTGATTCCGATTCCGATTCTATTCTGCTCCGATTCCGATTCTATTCCTATTCCTATTCCTAATTCTATTCTATTTTTTTCAATTCTGATTCCTATTCCTAATTCGATTCCTATTCTATTCTATTCTATTCTGATTCCGATTCCGATTCCGATTCCATTCCATTCCATTTTATTCTATTTTATTCTATTCCTATTCCTATTCCTATTCCTATTCCTATTCCTATTCCTATTCCTATTCCTATTCCTATTCCTATTCCTATTCCTATTCTATTCTGCTCCGATTCTGATTCTATTCCTATTCCTATTCCTAAATCTATTCTATTTTTTTCAATTCTGATTCCTATTCCTAATTCTATTACTATTCCTATTCTATTCTATTCTATTCTATTCTATTCTATTCTAAATGTACATGTATTGTGTTATGCCCTATAGATTCTCTTCTCTTCTCTTCTCTTCTCTTCTCCTCTCCCCTCCCCTCCCCTCCCCTCCTCTCCTCTCCTTTTCTGAGGCCACAAAAATGTATGTCTCGTCTTTCTTCCTCCTACTGCCTATTCAACGTTCAAAGTCTCCACAACGCACAAGGTTGATACATTCATGACCTCTTTCGCATTGATTTCACCCTGTTTCAGTGAAAAATACCCTTATCGCAAGCCTTTGCATTCTTCCCATGATAAGTTACGAGGGGTGGGGGGGGGAAAGCTATTTTTCCAAATTGGATACCCGATTAAGTCAGATTTTTCTGGCGCTTGGGATTCTGAAAAGTACCTCAAATAGGAAAGCTGCAGGGATGGGAGTCGTAGTGACACTGCGCTCCAGGGCTCCTCAAAAAATGATTGCTAAACTGTAACGTAGAGATTGTTGATACAGGCTAGAATAACTTCATATCTAAATCATGTTTTCTACTTGTGGCCTTCTTTGATTTCTGCATTACTTGGACAATAGGAAGAGGTCATTAAACGAACTGTTGTATCCCAAGGACTAACTGTACTTGGAAGGTTCTGGTTTTTCTTTGAAGGCATTTAGCTTCTCCTCCAAGAAGCTTCTTCAGCTCTGACTGGATGGTGGGGAAATGGAAGGATTTATTCTCCTTGCAGACAGCTGGTCATTTGCATCCTTTTAGAGGGTCGTTGAGGCCACTTGGGGGTTTGCCTGCATGCTCAGGGTTTGCAACACAGTCCTTTCAGCAGTTCCAAGAAGGCTCCACAACCATTTGCACCACTCAGGAGACCCTGAGGACACAGATAAGCCTCCAAGTGGCCTCAACGACCCTCTAAAAGGATTGCAAATGACCAGCCGTCTGCAAGGGTTATAAATCCTTCCATTCCTCACCCTCCAGTCAGAGCTGAAGAAGCTTCTCGGATGAGAAGGGAAACATCTTCAAAGAAAGACCAAGTATGTCCAGTTGTCTCTTGAAAAAAACGTGACCCGTCAAAACCGCGGAGGACAAAATCGCGCTCGACGAAAGCGCGCATTTGACGTCATCACAGCGCGACGAAAAAAATTAAAAATTGAAATAAAATTAAAATTAAAGCAAGCCGATTCACATAAAGGTAAGGGTTAGGTTTAGGGTTAGGGTTAGGGTTACGTTTAGCGTTAGGTTAAGGGTTAGCGTTAGGTTTAGCGTTAGGTTAAGGGTTACGTTTAGGGTTAGATTTAGGGTTAGGTTTAGGGTTAGGTTTGGGGGGGTTAGGGTAAGGTTTTCGCTTTATTTTTACATTTTTCAATCACAGCGCGATGTTTTCGTCGCGCTGTGATGACGTCAAATGTGCGCTTTCGTCGACCGCGATTTTGTCCTCCGCGGTTTTGTGGTGGAACCGAAAAAAAGCATCATTTCTTACCTAGGCTTCCCAAAAGCATGAAGCCGACTCCTCATCCCGATAAAACCCCTTTATTTAGTTTAAAGTGAATTCCTCTCCAGCAAACAGTCTTTCATGAGATTTCACAACTACAGACCTTTATCAGACTTTATCAGAGTAAGGACCTTTATCAGGCTTGGAGAGCTGCCAGGCCGATATCTTCCAAATGGCATTCTGTAGCAAGAAGTCAGGAACAGATCTTCACCCTAATGAATTGAACTAATTGTCTCCTGTAAACTCCCCTCCCCTTTTGCTCCTCTTTCTTGCCTATGGGAGGGGCCATTCACCATCCACCTGTGGCTTTACTCCTGAGTCGACCCTTGTTCCTTAGCTGTTCCCTTCTCCTGGCAGCTCTGCACATGCACATGTGCATCAACTATCAGGTATCAGGTTCATTGTTGTCCTTGTACCTCATACATTGAAACAGAAATCTTATTCCTTCCTTTTTCAACAAAATATTCTAAATAGTCGCTACATATATATATATATATATATCAATTTTCAATTATTCCCTTATTAAAATTATTTTAATAATTTTAATTATTTAATTATTTAAATTATTATTATTTACTAGAGCCGAGGTGGCGCAGTGGTTAAATGCAGCACTGCAGGCTACTTCAGCTGACTGCAGTTCAGCAGTTCGGCTGTTCAAATCTCACCGGCTCAGGGTTGACTCAGCCTTCCATCCTTCCGAGGTGGGTGAAATGAGGATCCGGATTGTTGTTGGGGGCAATATGCTGACTCTGTAAACCGCTTAGAGAGGGCTGAAAGCCCTATGAAGCAGTATATAAGTCTAACTGCTATTGCTATTGCTATCAACAACAAGATACCATTGTAATATGTTCTTAAGATTATACATTATATCACCAATCCTCTATCAAGTGTACATAAAATCATTGTTATCCTTATCCTTTTTAAAGCAAAACATTCTAAAGTATTCAATTCATAGATGTATCACTATCGTTGTTAATCTATTTCACAGCATAATTGTGTTATCATTTAACTCCTTCAGTTAAAACACGAGTAAAACATTTTTCATTTCCAGGTTTTTCCCCCCCAGCCACTGATAAAACAAGTCCCATATCTTATAAAATTGCTCGTCCTCTTGTTCTCTAATTTCAAGTGTCAATTTACTCATTTCAGCACAGTCCATTATTTTTCGAATAACTTCTTCCTGTTTTGGTATTGTTTCATTTTTCCATTTCTCCTGGCAGCTCTGCGCATGCGCATATCAGGATCAGGCTCCAGCTGTTCTTCTGCCCCACTGATCTCCAACTCCAAAGGCAGCTGATAACTGTTGGATGGCCCTGGCCCCATCTCGGTTCCACCACAAAACCGCGGTAGACTAAAGCGCGCTCGACGAAAGCGCATACGTGACGTCATCACAGCGCGACGAAAACAGCACGCTGTGAGCGGTAAATTTAAAATTAACGCGAAAACCTTACCCTAACCCCCCCAAACCTAACCCTAAACCTAACCCTAAGCCTAACCCTTAACCTAACCCTAAACCTAACCCTAAACCTAACCCTTAACCTAACGCTAAACCTAACGCTAACCCTTAACCTAACCCTAACCCTAACCCTAAACCTAACCCTTACCTTTATGTGAATCGGCTTGCTTTAATTTAATTTTAATTTTAATTTAATTTATTTTTAATTTTATTTGTCGCGCTGCTGATGACGTCAGGTACGCGCTTTAATCGGGCGCGCTTTAGTGGACCGTGGTTTTGACGGGTCATGCCCATCTCTGCCTCTGATGCAGAACCCTCATCAGAGCCTTCCCCAGACTCCAGGACTGGCCCATGTTTCTCCCAACCTCCTCACTGTCCGAATCTGCTGTCAGATCCACTCGTTGCTGGCGGGCACAACAGCATCTTTGGTATAACCGTGACCTGGATGACTGAGAATCTCCCTAGACATTTTGCTCTAGAAGGAGAAAATCATGGTTTCATCATGGTTAATGTTGAAAAACGATTGAAAAACGATCAAATACAACTGCATTTAGTCACACGGCAGAGCAAAACCAGGGATTTCTTGATGAATGGAAGAATCACTCATTAATTTCCTAGCAAACTTAGGCAAAATTATTTTAGCCATGTCTGTGTGTGTGTGTGTGTGGGGTATTTATACTTAGCAAACAATTAAATCAATGCTATATAAAACTATTATTGTTTGACTTGAGAGCAAAGCAAACACAATTACAATAGGCTTTACATTTATTTATATTTACCTATTTATTGCCCGCTGGCTAATATCTGCAGCGGTGGGTGGGAATATTGACTTTTTCGTATGACCTTAGCAGTTATTAAAAGTTCTCTCGGTTAATCCATCATCTCCAGATGAAACAAAAATGAAGATAGCAGAAAGTCTATAAATATCAGCGAGTCAATTTGGCTTGATGCTAAATTCTTATTCCCCATTTCCCTGCGGAAAACACTGCCAAGTAAATAAGTCCCTCTTTCTTATTGGGGCTTACTTAATCCGAAGTAACACATTCTCAAGGTGTGTTAGGTCAATGTGTAAACCTCGACTTACGACAAGGACCGAGCCCAACATTTATGTCGCTAAGCGAGACAGTTCTTGAGTTTTAGCCCCATTTCACGACCTTTCTGGCCACGGTTTTTAAGTGAATCACTGCATGTTATTAAGTGAGTCACATGGTAGTTAAGTGAATCCGGCTTCCCCATTGACTATGCTTGTCGGTCTCAAAAGGCGATCACGTGACCCAAGATGCTGCAACCGTCGTAAATATGAGTCAATTGCCAAGCGTCTGAATTTGGATCACAGGACTATGGGATGCTACAGTGGTTGTGCATGTGAAAAAAAGGTCAGAAGTCGGTTTCTCCAGGGCCAGGATAATTTCAAATGGTCATTAAACAAACTGCTGTACCCAGGAGACTCAAAAAAAGTAAATGTAATGGCTGTGGTGGCATGTTCAAAGCCCCGCCCCCTTTTAAACTTGCATGCGGCACACACCAAAAAGGGGCAGGGCTTCGATCTTTTAGTCACGATGGTCAGCTTCACCTTTTAGTACTTGAGGTGCAGAATCAGAATCAGAATAGAGATGGGAGGGACCTTGGAGGTCTTCTAGTCCAGCCCCTTGCTCAAGCAGTAGAACCTGCACAATTTGAGACACATGGCTGCTCAGTCTCTTCTTTAAAACCTCCAGTACTAATCAATCAATCAATCAATCAATCAATCAGAATAGAGATGGAAGGGACCTTGGAGGTCTTCTAGTCCAGCCCCTGGCTCAAGCAGTAGAACCTGCACAATTCGAGACAGATGGCTGCCCAGTCTCTTCTTTAAAACCTCCAGTACTAATCAATCAATCAATCAATCAATCAATCAATCAATCAATCAATCAATCAATTAGAATAGAGATGGAAGGGACCTTGGAGGTCTTCTAGTCCAGCCCCTGGCTCAAGCGGTAGACCCTACACAATTTGAGACAGATGGCTGCCCAGTCTCTTCTTAAAAACCTCCAGCATTAATCAATCAATCAACCACAATAGAACTGGAAGGGACCTTGGAGGTCTTCTAGTCCAGCCCCTTGCTAAAGCAGTAGACCCTGCACAATTTGAGACAGATGGCTGCCCAGTCTCTTCTTAAAAACCTCCAGTACTAATCAATCAATCAATCAATCAATCAATTAATCAATCAATCAGAATAGAGATGGAAGGGACCTTGGAGGTCTTCTAGTCCAGCCCCTTGCTTAATTTTAATTCGAATTTTTTAAAAAAAATGTATTGTCAATTTTAATTGGGTTTGGGATATTCCATTTAATTTTTTTTAACTTTTGTATTATGTGTTTCTTTTAATTGTTGTACGCCGCCCTGAGTCCTTGGGAGAAGGGCGGCATATAAATCTAATAAATCTCAATCTCTCTCAGTCTCAAGCAGTAGACCCTGCACAATCAGAATAGAGATGGAAGGGACTTTGGAGGTCTTCTAGTCCAACCCTGTGCTCAAACAGGAGACCCCCATACCATTTCAGATAGGTGGCTGTCCAGTCTCTTCTTAAAGACTTCCAACAATGAAGCACCCACAACTTCTGAAGGCAGAAGGGTGGTAGGTCGTGGTTTGTGTTTCTTCTTGTTCTAAATCCAGAGGTGGGCTGCTGGCGGTTCGCACCGGTTTGGGCGAGCCTCTAGCTAGGATTCTGCCCAGTTCGAGGAACTCCCAAATGACATCCCTGGCTGGCCACGCCCAGCCCACTCCTTCACTCCCAGGAGTCTCCACACAGCCTGCTCATCATGCCAGATAAGGGCAGGGCCTGTGCAGAGTCTCAGTGAGGGGGAAAACGAGCCTACCAGAAGTTCTGGAAGTTTGGAAACGGGCCCGTTTCTAGCCTCCGGAGCCCAGGGGAGGCCTTTTTTGCCCTCCCGGAGGCTCAAGGAAAGCCTCTGGGGCAGGGGTGGGTTCTGGCAGGCGCTACTGCCTGTTTGCTCAGGTGCGCGCCACCCTGCGTGCACACACTTATATAGTTTAGTTTTATTAGAATTTGTAGGCCGCCCTTTGATGCCCACTGTGCACGCACGCGCAGTGCAATTGAGATTGCGATTGAGATTTATTCGATTTATATGCCGCCCTTCTCCCAAGGACTCAGGGCGGCGTACAACAATTAAAATAAACACATAATACAAAAGTTAAAAAAAAATTAAATAGAATATCCCAAACCCAATTAAAATTGACAATACATTTTTTTAAAAAAAAATTAGAATTAAAATTAACAGTGATCAATAAGTTATTTTGTTTTGTTCTGGCCAGGCTGGCTTGCTGGAAAAGCCAACTTTTTAGGGCGCGTCGGAAGGACCGGAGGTCGGGGATTATACGAAGCTCTGGGGGGCAGCTCATTCCACAGGGAAGGCGCTCCCACAGAGAAGGCTCTCCATCTGGGGGTGGCTAGCCGACACTGTCTGGCCGACGGCACCTTGAGGAGGCTAACTCTGTGGGTTTGCACTGGACGATGGGAGGCTACTGGTGGCAGTAGGTGGTCTCGCAGGTACCCTGGGCCTAAGCCATGGAGCACTTTAAAGGTCGTAATTAGTACCTTGAATCGCACCTGGAAGACAACCGGCAACCAGTGCAGGCTGCCTAAAAGGGGTGTAACATGGGAGCACCTAGGTGCCCCCATGATAACCTGCGCAGCCACATTCTGGACCAGTTAACAATTAAAATTGTTCTGCGCATGTGTAGAACTGAAAAACAAGATGGTGGCACCTACGGCGATGCCTGGAGAACTGGTTTGAGGGCGTGGCAGGCCTGGGTTGCTGCAGGTTCCAGCGATCCAGGCCGCCAAACCACTACCGGTTCGGCTGAACCGGTCCGAACCGGTAGGAACCCACCATTGTCCTCGAGCCTGGGGAGGGCGGAAAACGCCTCCTCTGCCATGGTGCAGGAGGCTGACTAGGCCACGCCCACCGTGGCCACACCCACCATGGCCACGCCCACCCCAGCAACGGGGCAGCGAACCCATTGCTGCAATTTTTGAAGCCCACCCCTGTCTAAACCAGACACCCTAGTTCCCACGGAAAGCGTGGATATGCTTTTTTAAGCTCTCGTAACCCATTTCGGTCCTTTTGCTCCAATAAAAGAGAGTATCTGCAATTCTCTGGGCGTGGTTCTTTGCTTGCAGATGCTTCATTATCTGGCTAGTAAACTAGTAACTCTTTAGAGTTAGAGGGTTTTGTTTCTCAAATCTCTGCTATGTTCCTGGTTTATTTCTTTTCTTGACACATCCACATATATATTTGTTGGCTTTTGGTAGCTTTTTTATACGACAAACTCTCCAATTAAGGAGAGATATTTCCTTCCCAGGTACCACTGAAAGGCTGGATGCCAGAAAGGGGGTGGGGTGGGGTGGGAGAAAGTATCTCATCCCTTCAGGTGGCGGGTTTATTTTTTTCCCACGCATCTCACATTACTGTAGGTGGCACAAGGTCTTCAAAACAACACCGTAGCAGGGATCCACCAAAGCAAATAATTCAGCCATTACTTGGTAGATAATGAGCCAACCTTTTCTTATTTGTTTTGCAGAGACAAACTGGCAAAGAGTTGTTTCTTTTTCTTTTTCTTTTTCTTTTTCTTTTTCTTTTTCTTTTTCTTTTTCTTTTTCTTTTTCTTCTTCTTCTTCTTCTTCTTCTTCTTCTTCTTCTTCTTCTTCTTCTTCCTCCTCCTCCTCCTCCTCCTCCTCCTCCTCCTCCTCCTCCTCCTCCTCCTCCTCCTTCTTGAGGTTTATTTTCAATGTGTCTCCCCAGTTGCCTTTGTGAAGTTAGGAAAAGTAATTGGTGTTTATATCGGGTCCCCCCCCCCCACCCAGCCTGCTGTGAAGAAAAGAACAGACTGAAAACAAAAACGAAGAGCTTTTGAAATGTTTTTCAACTTCTCAGCCTAACCTAAAAAAACCCGGGATTTCTCGATACCTTCCCATCAAGTGCCAATCAAACCTGACCTTATATATATATATTTTTGCAAGGCCAGCCATCGGATGGACGCACCTCAAGCTAACCCCTGGTGCTAGCGTGCCCTCATCGATGCTCCTTTCACAGCAAGAAAGTATGAGGGTTTCACCGTTTTCTGTCACTTCCTGATGTTTCTTCCTCTCCTTGATCTAGCTTCCATTCCTAGGATCCCCAAATGGTCTACCTCCTAAGCAGTGGTGGGTTTCAAAAATTGTTTGAACCTACTCTGTGGGTGTGGCCTCCTTTGTGGGAGTGGCTTGCTACCCATGTGACCGGATGGGAGTGGCTTGCCGCCCATGTGACCGGATATGAAGATGCCGACGACACTTGTCAGAACCACCTTAAATTACCTCACACACAGCACTGGCATGCATAAGAATAGGATGTCAACTTGTTTTTCAAAAGGCATCTTTGGTTTGCGTTAAAACAACTTCAACACACGCAATGTTCTGATTGCACCACAAACGCAGTAGTCATCCTTACCTTTCACAGAGGCACTGAGTTTTATAAATAGGAGCATGATAGTGTAGAATAATCATATCCAAGGACCAGTGGTGGGTTTCAAAAATTTTTGGAACCTCTTCTGTAGGTGTGGCCTGCTTTCCGGGTCCACTGGTGGGACCTCTTCTAACCGGTTTGGTAGATTTGACGAACCCGTTCTACCGAATAGGTGCGAACGGGTAGGAACCCACCTCTGCTCCTAAGGTCTACTCCTTCTTGGCTTTTTAATGGCCAACCAGATCCTACTAATTGTTAGTTTTTGATGATGATGATGATGTGTCATCCGTTCAGTTGTGTCCCATTCTTGGTGATCCTTTGGACCAGGTCTCTCCACATCGTCTGATAGTGAGCTACCGTATTTCTCAGAGTATAAGACGCACCTTCCCTCCAAAAGAGGTTGAAAATTTGGGTGCGTCTTATACACCGAATGTAGCCCCACCCACCCACCCTCCGGCCTCCGCCTCCCAGCAATTTACCGGAGAAAATGAGGCTTGTGGAGGTAGCAATAGGCTATGGCAATCCCTGCAGCCTGAAACAGCTGATGGTCGGGAGCCCCGTGTTTAAACTGAAATTGAAAGTGAAACTTTGCTGTTTGCTGCAAGGAGGCAAATTGCTGGGAGGCAGAAGCAGATTTTTTCTTCTTCTAATCAGGCTAAACTGAAACAGGATGTCTGTTGCAAGGAGGTATGTCAATAACTATAAATGCCTATAGAATGTTGAAATTATTCTAGTTATTTTTTTAAAGACTGCTTTATTATTGTTCTAGACAACTTAACAAAATGAAGAAGCTTTTTAAGATAAATGCTTGATCTGAAGAGGCCCAGTGTTATTGTATCTTCTTTTAAATACCAGAGAAAAACAATGCTTCCAGAAAGCCACGTCAATTTTAACAGCCTCTGTATAAGTATGTAAATACTTATGAAATGTAACACTACAAACAGTGCATATCATCTGTACTGTTTGCTGTTTGTTGCAAGGAGGCAATTTGCTGGGAGGCAGAGGCAGATTTTCCCCACCACCACCTTGTTTTCCTCCCCAAAACCTAGGCGCGTCTTATACTTTGGAGCATCTTATACTCTGAAAAAATACAGTACTTCTTTGAGTTGTTCCATGCTCTGGCTGGGGTCACCTTTGATGCTGTCCAGAGATGGTATTCAGCCAGTTCAAACCAATTCACCCACCAGACTGCCATTTATTACTTTACTCATTTCTAGATGTTAGAAATTCTGTTTTTTTAATTATCTTTTCCAGTAACTCCCTGGGTATTGTTATTAGGCTGATTGGTCTGCAGTTTCCTGGATCTGTGTTTACTGTGTACGCATGCTTTTCTTCTTGATTGTGAGATGCCCGGAATTTGATTTAAGATGGGAAGCTATACAAAGGTTTTAAATAAATAAATTGCCATTAATATTTTTCCTCCCCACCCCCACCCGCCCCACAATCCAGGCTAACGTTTGTCACAACTGAATCTCTAAGCTGATGGAGTAAAAACGGGCTTAAAAAAGGCGAGATTTTGGTTTGATTCATCCCGTAGAACACATCAAACGTTTTCAAATGCTCCGTAATTATGTCTGAAGGCTGGTTTAATCACAGAACAAGCGGAATTAACGCAAAATACTGACAACGAATGCATTAATATTTTATGGAAGTAGGCACTTAATTACAGCCACATAGAGACATTTAAGAATTCCTCGCTTAGATTTTTTTTCCCCCTTGGCTCAAAACGTAGGACTGACCTCCTGGATTTAATCTTCCTTTTTTACCCCTCCCCCTCCCCTCCAATTTTTTTTTTTATTCTTACAAACCAATGGAGTGCATTGGGGGCTGGATGGACTGGGGTGAGCTGGAGTGACTGGGAGATTAAGAGAGAGATAGTGGACTACAAAGATTTATTTTTCTAAAAAAAAAACCCCAGCCCTCCTATTAATTCTCCTATGGAAGGCGTTCCTTATGAAGTTACATTATAAGCAGCCTAACGATATTAAGATTTCTGTTTCTAATGTCCACAAGAAAATCTGCTTAACAGAGAAAGGAACGTTTTTGTGTGTGTGTGTGTGATAAGAGCATATTAAATGTTTACACTTGGCAGCCGCAAAAATGGAACACCTTGGAGCAAGTTTTTTTTGGGGGGGGGGCGAATGGCTACTTTCAACTTCAATTGTTTGATAGAAAAGTTGGAGCACAAGGACCATGCATCTTGTCTGTTCCTCTCATTCTTGGCCAACTACAGATAGTCCTCAACTTATGACCGCCACTGACACCCACCTTTCTGTTATCCATAGGCTTAGCCTAATATCCTTGTCATTCTCTCATCTTTTCATCTTCCTGTCTTTTTCACCTCTCATCTTTCCTACTGCCTTCTCCTAATGGCATATCATGATCTATCAATTGTTGTTTGTATCTTATGGTTTATGAACTAGGATGTATCACTCTATTGTTTATGTACACTGAGAGCTTAGGCACTGGAGACAAATTCCTTGTGTGTAAAATCACACTTGGCCAGTAAGGAATTCTATTCTATCCTATTCTATTCTGTTCTGTTCTGTTCTGTTCTGTTCTGTTCTACCCTACCCTACCCTACCCTACCCCACCCCACCCCACCCCACCCCACCCCACCCCACCCCACCCACCCCATTCTATTCTATTCTATTCTATTCTATTCTATTCTATTCTATTCTATTCTATTCTATTCTATTCTATTCTATTCTATTCTTCCTTTCCTTTCCTTTCCTTTCCTTTCCTTTCCTTTCCTTTCCTTTCCTTTCCTTTCCTTTCCTTTCCTTTCCTTTCCATTCCATTCCATTCCATTCCATTCCATTCCATTCCATTCTACCCTACCCTACCCTACCCTATCTGTCTGACTATTCTATTCTATTCTATTCTATTCTATTCTATTCTATTCTATTCTATTCTATTCTATTCTATTCTATTCTATTCTATTCTATTCTTCCTTT
This sequence comes from Thamnophis sirtalis, assembly GCF_051295495.1. NCBI lineage: Eukaryota > Metazoa > Chordata > Lepidosauria > Squamata > Natricidae > Thamnophis > Thamnophis sirtalis. Next base: position 6,494,102 of record NW_028261388.1, on the reverse strand, counting down.
CCTTTCCTTTCCTTTCCTTTCCTTTCCTTTCCTTTCCTTTCCTTTCCTTTCCTTTCCTTTCCTTTCCTTTCCTTTCCTTTCCTTTCCATTCCATTCCATTCCATTCCATTCCATTCCATTCTACCCTACCCTACCCTACCCTATCTGTCTGACTATTCTATTCTATTCTATTCTATTCTATTCTATTCTATTCTATTCTACTCTACTCTACTCTACTCTACTCTACTCTACTCTACTCTACTCTACTCTACTCTATTCTATTCTATTCTATTCTATTCTATTCTATTCTATTCTATTCTTCTGTTCTATTCTTCTGTTCTATTTTTTCCATTCCATTCCATTCCATTCTATTCTACCCTATCCTACCCTGTTCTGTTCTACCCAACCCTACCCTACCATATTCTCCATGTGAATTCAGCTACATAAACTCTAGAGGCAAAAGATTGATGCGGATCCTTAGGAATAAGGAAAGAAAGAACCCTTTTTTGTTTGCCTTATTCTTCATCGCGCAACTTCTTTAAGTATTTGTATGTGAATGTGCATCACATTCTCCTAAGGTGGCTATCTATCGTAGAGCAGGCGTGTACAGATGCACAAAGCAAATAATTGAACAGCAGGCCAATGTGATCAGTGCTGAGTAAAGGGGTTTGGCAGAGCTGGGAGAAGCAGCGCACAGCTGAGCTAAGAGAAGGAAAACTGTAATGCAAAAGATTGAAAGCTCAATTTGGTTTTTCGACTGTTGGGGCTAATGTAGCGTTCACTGGAACAAACCCTTGTATTCTGAATTAATTACAATTACACGAGAAGGAAACTTCCTCTCCTAGGTCTCTAAGCCTGTTGAAACTTGAGCAAGGATGAATCACTTGCCATTGAGTTAAGATGGTAAATTACAGAGGGAGGCAGGGTAAACTGACTTTTTGGGAAGGTATCGTGAACTGAATTGCAACAAAGATCAAGGAAACGGCAAAAAAACCCCAGCTCCTTGGGAACTGTTTGGATAAGGAGAGGAGGGCCGGAGATCACCCACATGTGCTTCTGGCAGCTGCTCCTCACAAGGAGAAAAGAATACAAGAAGAAAAAAAAACACAAGCCTGTTCTTGTATCATTTACAAGTATTTAAGTATTAAGTATTTAATTACCTCCACTAGGCCAATTAGATCCCACAGACTAGGCCTCCTCCGAGTTCCATCTGCCGGTCAATGTCGACTGGCAACTACCCGGAGGAGAGCCTTCTCGGTGGCTGCTCCGACCCTCTGGAACGAACTCCCCGTGGAGATTCGTACCCTCACCACCCTCCAGGCCTTCCACAAAGCCCTTAACACCTGGCTGTCCCGACAGGCCTGGGGCTAAAGACTTCAACCCCACCCGAATAGTATGACTGTTGCGCTTTTTAATGATGTATTGTCTTTATGTGTGTATCTTGTTTTGTTTTTTCCCCTCCCCCTGGATTGTGAGCCGCCCTGAGTCCCCTCAGGGAAAAGGGCGGCATATAAATAAAGTTAAAATCCATTAAAAAAATCCATAATACATTTATAGGCCGCCCAATCCCGAAGGACTCCGGGCGGCTTACAAAAATACATATTTAAAAAGAATAAAGAATTAAAAAATAGAGAAAAAAGAAAAAACAGATTTAAAAGAAACACGTCATGCACTCAATCTAGGTGGGGCTGGACCTCATTTCATGAGGTCAACAGCCCCAGGCTTGCCGGAATAGCCAGGTTTTGGTAGCCTTTCAGAAGGCCGTGAGAGTGGGAAGGATCCGGATCTCTGGGGATAGATGGTTCCATAGGGTCGGAGCGGCTACAGAGAAGGCCCTCCCCCCGGGGAGCCGCCAGACGACATTGTCTGGTCGACGGCACCTGGAGAAGGCCCACCCTGTGTGATCTTACAACTACGCTGCCTACATTCTTCTCACCTAAGAATAGTACACAAAATTGTCTGCTACCATATCCTACCTGTCAACGACTCCTTCAGCTTCAATCTCAACAATACTCGGGCAAACAATCGATACAAACTCAAGGTAAAGCGCTCCAAACTCGCTTGCAGAAAATACGACTTCAGCAACAGAGGGGTCAAGGCCTGGAATGCTCTACCCGACTCCAATGTTACATCCTCAAACCCCCCCACAGCTTCAACCTCTAACTGTCTACTGTGGACCTCACCCCATTCCTAAGAGGTCCGTAAAGGGGGCGTCCATAAACGCTCCAGCCTGCCTTCTGTCCCTGTCCTGCTGTCCCCATTTATTTGTACTCATTTCCCTTGTTCATGCCCATGTTTATATTTATACCTGTTATCTTGCACATGTTTGACAAACTAAATAAAGTGAAAATAAATAAATTTAACACTGGGGTTTACAAAATGGCACAGAACATTACAATGCTGAAAATATTGAAGGGCAACTTTGAAGAATGGAGCCAGAAATTTGTAGCTACATTTATTGATACTGTCAGTATTGACAGCCCTCTTCTATGGTTAAACTAGGTTTAAAACATGTTAATGAAGGAATAACAGATGCAGATCAAGTTTATGTAAAGTACATAAATGTGAAACTACAAATGACAGGTGAAGAGAATAATTTGGTAAAGGATACTTTACTGCAGTGGTTCTCAAGCTTTTCTTCACCACAGATGCCTTTTAAACACTTTTTGTGGCCAAGATCTCTGGTGATAGACCCTCAAAACTTAACTCAACATTTTAAATTATATCATTTCTCCAAGACTTCGCGGACTCTGTGATGACATCACAGCTGTCCAGGGGACCACAGACCTCAAGTTGAGAACGACTGCTTTTACTGGACGTACAAAAGAAATTGGCAGAAGTTTTAAGAGCCGAGGTGGCGCAGTGGTTAAATGCAGCATTGCAGGCTACTTCAGCTGGCTGTAGTTCTGCAGTTCGGCTGTTCAAATCTCACCGGCTCAGGGTTGACTCAGCCTTCCATCCTTCCGAGGTGGGTAAAATGAGGACCCGGATTGTTGTTGGGGGCAATATGCTGACTCTGTAAACCGCTTAGAGAGGGCTGAAAGCCCTATGAAGCGGTATATAAGTCTAACTGCTATTGCTATTGCTATTAAAAATTAAAAAGGAAATACAAATGATAAACCAAAAGATAAACTTGTAAACTTTTTTCCTTATTGGATCTACAAAAAGAGGCTTGTTGAAATCTTGAAGAAATCTCTAGGATGAGTTAAAAAAAAAGAGTTGAAGACGAAGCAAATCCTTTGACAATACTTGATTGAATTAAAGATTAAGATCATTAGAAGCAGGGAGGCGGAATATAGAAGTGTTCAAGGTTAAAAGAAGACCTCCCCCCACCCCACAAATGTTCTGGTAATCCTCTAGGAACGTTTTGCTGATGCCAGGATTGAAAAATTGATTTCTTATGGATTTGTTTATATATAAAAAAGATGGGACGAAGTGATATCTGTTTAACCCTATAAGGGATGGAAGAGTTGTTAAATTTGTTTATCTTTGTTGTGATGGAGGTTAAAAGAAGAAATTGAACTAGAAGGAGAAGGAGAAGAAGATGAGAGGAGACATGATAGTTGCTTTCAAATACTTGAAGGGCTGTTACCTTAGAGCAGTGGTAGGATCCTGCCAATTTAACAACCAGTTCGGTGATCGCATGTTTCATGTGCGCATGTGCACAGTTTGACCAAAACTTACTTTCCACGTTACTTCTTGGGGAGTAACACAACTGAGGTGCAGCAGTCTGCTCTGCTGCGTTAATCAGCTGAGAGGATATAGGTAAGGGTGCTGGCCCCCCTCCGTCCGGTAATGAACACAGACACAGGCTTAGCTGTTTGCCACTCTTTATTCACAGCAATTATAATCCTGTTACCTGAAAGCCCAGACACGACTCACTGGCAAGACGTTGGCAGCAACCCAGACTCCAACAGACACGGGAACACAAGGCAGACCAGACAGGGAGTTCTCCAGATTACTACGAACGGTTGTGTCCTGCAAAAGGACTCCTCCCAAAGTCTCTTCTTATATACTCTCTTGGGAGGGGCCAAGCCACAACCACCTGGGCTTGATTATCTCTTATGTGTCTGTCTCCGTAACTGCTGCCTCTGTTTCTCCTCCCGTCGTTGCCTGGCGTCAGGGACAAACTCCCTTTGATCTTCCCCACTGCTCCATGCCTCAGGTGCCTCCTGGTGGCCAACCAGCCTCTCTGGTTCCTGCTCTGAGTCTGAACCCTGCCCAGGGTCCTCCACATCTTCCATAGCAGACTCATAGGGGTCCTCGCTATTGGAGTCCATCGGCAGCTCCAACAGCTCCGTTCGAACCAGTGGTGGGATTCAGCCAGTTTGCACCTATTCAGAAGAACCGGTTGTTAACTTTCTAAGCAGTTGGTAGAACCAGTTGTTGGAAGAAATCTGATATTTTTTTCCCCCACTTTCCAGGGCTAATCCTGTAAGGAAGGCAGGAAGGAAACATTCTGGGGTTGTTTCTAGCCTAATCTTTATTCCCTGCTTACAGAAACTGCATCTCTGATTAACCCTTATGACAGTGTAACAGCTAAGGTGAAGCACCCATCGACGTGAATGACATTGAGTTGGCCACACCCACCCAGTCATGTGACCACTGAGCCCCACCTACCCAGCTGGCTATTAGGGCAGAGAACCGGTTGTTAAATTATTTGAATCCCACCACTGGTTTGAACTATCTTTTGCGTGAATGTCCACCACAGGAAACCGAGAGAGAATTTCCTTAGAAAACAAAGGACAATCTTTTTGCTGTGGGATTCAAGGTGGAAGCTGAGGGGAAAAAAAGGAAAGAAAGAAGACGTAGCGATGCAAAAAATCATTTCAGATAAATTTCCAAGGGATTTCAGTGCTGATTACAAGGCTAAATTATACGATCCAGGCCAATAGAAAAATCGCGGTATGAAAGATACGCTGATTAGAAACGAGGAGAATTACAGTGAACTGTCGGCGTTTGTAGTAAGAAAACATGCCAATTTGTCATGTTATAGGTAGATCTTGAACGCAGACAGCTTTTGTATGCAATTTCTGCTAATGTACACAGTTCTTTTAATATCAGCTCCCCCTAGAAACATTTCTAAAAGGCAAATTTCCTTGATGTCGGCCCTTTCTTATGTAAATTTTCCCGCTGCAAGCTTTTAAAATGTAAATTTCTCCGCAAGCCTTTTTTTTTGGGAGTAAAAAAAAGGGGAATGCAACAATTCTCAAATGCATCTTTCATAAACAAATATCCCTTTTAAGATGCATCTTTCACAAACAATTAGCAAATTGGTGGCGCTTTTTTCCTCCAGGGGATGCTAATCCCCCGCCCCCCCACAAGGTGGGGGTAGTGTTGACACCCATGGTAGATGCAAATTATCTCAACGGAGATTCCCACAGATATTTCTTGGTGGGTGAATTGCATTTTCTACACCAAGGATTACGAGCTCCGTTCCGAATTCTTTGAGCCTGGAATATATTACAGTTAGGTTGAGAACAATTTGCAATTTTGTACCGGTTCTCATTCCATATTACAAAAAAACATTTGTTTTTGAAATTTACTTTTGTGGGAAAAAGAGAAAGTAGTACCAAGGACACAGGTGATACCTAACCCAGGGGTAGGCATTGACCGAGTGGCTGTTGTGCTTTCCTCCCACGAATTGGCCAAGTGCTCCATCTCTCAGGCTGGGGGGTCAAATTGTACGCCCCTCAGATAGGGTTCGCAACTTGGGAGTCCTCCTGGACCCTCAGCTGACTCTTGAACACCATTTGTCAGCTGTAACCAGGGGGACATTTGCCCAGGTTCGCCTGGTGCACCAGTTGCGTCCCTACCTGAACCGGGAGGCCCTCACAACAGTCACTCGTGCCCTTGTGACCTCTAGGCTGGAGTACTGCAATGTGCTCTACATGGGGCTGCCCTTGAAGAGTATTCGGTGACTTCAGCTGGTCCAGAATGCAGCCGCACGAGCGATCGTGGGTGCACCTCGATTCACCCACGTAACACCTATCCTCCGCGAGCTGCACTGGCTGCCTGTTGATCTCCGGGTGCGCTTCAAGGTGCTACTTGTCACCTACAAAGCCCTTCATGGTATTGGATCTGGGTACTTGAGAGACCGCCTACTGCCAATTACCTCCACTAGACCGATAAGATCGCATAGATTAGGCCTCCTCCGAATTCCATCAGCCAGCCAGTGTAGACTGGCAACTACCCGGAGGAGAGCCTTCTCGGTGGCTGCTCCGACCCTCTGGAATGAACTCCCTGTGGAGATCCGGACCCTCACCACCCTCCAGACCTTCCGTGCCGCACTTAAAATCTGGCTATCCCGGCTGGCCTGGGGTTAAAGACCCTAACCCCTACTCGAATTGTATGACTGTTGAGTTCTTAAATGATGTAGTGCTTTTATGTTGTAAATTGTTTGTCCTCCCCCCCCCCCTTTGAACTGTGAGCCGCCCTGAGTCCCCCCAGGGAAAAGGGCGGCATACAAATAAAGTGAAATACAAATACAAAATACAAAATTGAAAATTTTAGCAAGGGGTTCTCTGCCTGGTTGCTGGGTGGGTGTGGTCATGGTGGGTGTGGCCTAGTCAGCCTCCTGCACCACAGCGGGAGGAGGGGCGTTTTTGCCCTTCTCGGGCTCCGGAGGATTTCCTCCCCATTGACTTTGCTTGTCAGAAGGTCGCAAAATGGGATGATGTTACCCCAGGACACTGCAACCGTCATAAATATGAGTCAGTTCCCGAGCATCTGAATTTCGATCGTGTGACGAATTTGGGGATCCTGCAGCATTTGTAAGTGTGAAAATGGCCCTAAGTCACTTTTTTCAGTGCTTGTTACAACTTTGAATGGTCAATGTTAGGACTATAATCTAATGGTTGGGTTGGCAATATATAAATCATGTAACAATGCTATACCTGTTGCTTTAAATCATACTGTAAAATGTGATTGGTTGCTGTTTTCTCAATCGGCCATAAGAGGGAGCCAGAATGACTATTAGCTCTCTGTTTCGTTAGATGCTGGGCTGATCTGATCTGAGTGTTTTGGAAGCTGGCTGTTAGAAAGTGCCGTGAGCTATTGTAAGTTTTGCAACTGCTAGCAAACTTTGAGTACCGGACTGTTTGTATGTTTATGGAGTATGTTATTTGGATTATCCCTTAACTGAAAGACGTTGATGACTGACTGTCTTATCCGTGTATAACTTGGACTGTTTGATGGACTCTGATACCTCTATTTCCACGAAAGTAAAAGCCAATTTTAACTGCAATGTCTCTGTATGCTGGTTTGTGTGTTCTCCAACACAACTCTCACAACACTTCTCTGAACGCACTCGCTTTCCCAACGGGGAGCTTACCTAACAGTCAATAAACATACTGGTGTAGATCAGTGACTACCTGTACCAAGGTTTTCAAAATAATCAAGCTTGTTGGGGAAACTGCTAGGTTTATGGCCACCTATGTTGTGAGAAAGCGGCTGTCTCCTTAAATAGAGGAAGCAAATATTCTTTCTTTCATTCGTATTATTGCAATATTTTATATCAGGATTCCTACACAATAATTTTTTTTTTAATGCATTCCTTTTCGACAGACTTTGGAGACAAAACTTGATTTTTGTAAGGTAAAGGTTCCCCTCGCACATATGTGCTAGTCGTTCCCGACTCTAGAGGGTGGTGCTCATCTCCGTTTCAAAGTCGAAGAGCCAGCGCTGTCAGAAGACGTCTTAGTGGTCATGTGGCCGGCATGACTAAATGCTAAGGGCGCACAAAAGGCTGTTCCCTTCCCATCAAAGGTGGCCCCTATTTTTCTACTTGCATTTTTATATGCTTTCAATCTGCTAGGTTGGCAGAAGCTGGGACAGGTAACGGGAGCTCACTCCGTTATGCGGTGCTAGGGATTCGAACTGCCGAATTGCCAACCTTTCTGATCAACAAGGTTAGCATCTTAGCCACCGAGCCACTGAGTCCCTTTCTCTTTCTGTAGATGTATGTAATTAACATCCATTGGCCTAAAAGCTCGTACACTGCAAAAATTCAGATTTAGTATTTGGCTTGAACAGATGTACCCCCTTCCTCTTAGCTGGTCTGTTAGATTGAGGTTACCGTATTTTAATTAAACCCCAGGGAAAGATCTCAAAGGAGAGAATTTCCTAGTTTTAGAGGGCTTTTTTTTGTTTTAATTTTATTTTCCTGATTGGAAAGTAGAGCCAGCTGGGGCAGCCTGAATGATAATAAAAAACTTGTGTTAATATCCCCATCTGTGGCAGTCTCCCCTTGCTTTCTGTAAAATGAGCTGAAAGGCACTATCACCCAGAAATTCTGAGAAAGAGTCCAGAAACAAGTGAAATTTTCTCTGTATCCTGTTTGTTGTTTTTGCCTTGTCTGTATTACTCCCTCCCCTGGATTTGTTAGCCGCCCTGAGTCCCTCTGGGAATAGGGCGCCATATAAATGAAATAAACCTATAACCTATAATTCCCCCTGTCAGGGTGAGAGTTAATGTTAAGGCTAGGAGAGGGGTAGGATTAAGGCTAAGGGTTAGGATTAGATTTTAGATTGAGGTTAAGGTGAAAGTGAAGGTTAAAGATGAGAGTTGTGATTGAAATTAAGATTAAGGTGAAAGTGAAAATTGAAGCTGAGGTAGGGTTAAGCCTTAGAGTTAATGTTGAGAGTTTAGATTGAGGTTAAGATTAAGGTGAAAGTGAAAATTGAAGGTGAGGTAAGGTTAAGGCTTAGAGTTAATGTTGAGAGTTGAGGTTGAGGTTAAGATTAAGGTGAAAGTGAAAATTGAAGGTGAGGTAAGGTTAAGCCTTAGAGTTCATGTTGAGAGTTGAGGTTGAGATTAAGATTAAGGTGAAAGTGAAAATTGAAGGTGAGGTAAGGTTAAGGCTTTGAGTTAATGTTGAGAGTTGAGATTGAGGTTAAGATTAAGATTAAGGTGAAAGTGAAAATTGAAGGTGAGGTAAGGTTAAGGTTTAGAGTTAATGTTGAGAGCTGAGATTGAGGTTAAGATTAAGATTAAGGTGAAAGTGAAAATTGAAGGTGAGGTAAGGTTAAAGCTTAGGGTTGAGAGTTGAGGTTGTGGTTAAGATTAAGGTGAAAGTGAAGGTTGAGATTGAGGTAAGGGTTAGTGTTAGTGTTGAGAGTTGAGGTTGAGATTAAGATTAAGGTGAAAGTGAAAATTGAAGCTGAGGTAAGGTTAAGGCTTTGAGTTAATGTTGAGAGTTGAGATTGAGGTTAAGATTAAGATTAAGGTGAAAGTGAAAATTGAAAGTGAGGTAAGGTTAAGGCTCAGAGTTAATGTTGAGAGTTGAGGTTGAGATTAAGATTAAGGTGAAAGTGAAAATTGAAAGTGAGGTAAGGTTAAGGCTTAGAGTTAATGTTGTGAATTGAGGTTGAGATTAAGATTATGTATATATGGGTTCCCCGACAAATGCGCGCTCGACAAAAGCCGCGGCGACAAAACCGTGAGTTCTAAATCGCGCCAACGAATGAACGCAGAAGCGCGCCAACAGAAGCGCGCTCTAAACCTAACCCTAAACCTAAACCTAACCCTGAACCTAACTCTAACTCTAAACCTAACCCTGAACCTAACCCTTACCTTAACTTAAATCTCGCTTCTGTCGGTGCGCTGTTGTCGGCGTGCTGTTGTGGGTGCGTTGATGACGTCGCGGTTTTCGTGCCGCGGTTTCGTCGGCGCGCTTTTGTCGTGCGTGCATTTGTCGGGTCACGGTATATATATCTGAGAGACCGCCTCCTGCCAATAACCTCCCTGCGTCCCATCAGATCGCATAGAGCGGGCCTCCTCCGTATTCCATCCGCCAGTCAGTGCCGACTGGCGACTACCCGGAGGAGAGCCTTCTCAGTTGCTGCTCCGACACTATGGAACAATCTCCCCGGGGAGATTCGTACCCTGACCACAGTCCAGGCCTTCCGCACAGCCCTTAAGATCTGGCTAGCCCGTCAGGCCTGGGGATAAATTCTCTTGCCCCTCCCGAATGCTGAGTGAATGTTGTGTTTTAGTATTTTTTAGTTATTTCACTTTTTTTTTTTGTATTTTGTCTTTCACTCCCCTTCCCTTACTATTGTAAGCCGCCCTGAGTCCCCTCAGGGAAAAGGGCGGCCTATAAATGCTAAATAAATGATAAATGATAAATGATATGTATACCTGCTTCTAAACACACTTATATGTTTATATGTTGTATTCATGCTTATACTTGTTTTCTGAAACATGCTTGACCAACCAAAATTAAGTTTAAAAAAAAAAAAACTTGCAAAGGCTCGGTGTCAAGACCGCAGCCCAGCAGATGGCATTAACATCCCGAGCATCTCAAATTCGCGAAGTGAGAAGCGGGAGGCTCACGACTCTTGCTCTGCGCTGCCGTCGTCGTGAAAACAAAGCTGTACGGGTGTTTGCCTCTAGCAAAAAAAGAGAGCAATAAACGGAATTTCAATGCAGACAGGGAACAACTAGTCTGTTCATAAACGGGCTGGCCCTTTGAAGTTTTTGGCTGGTTGGCATAGCGATTCTTTCCTTTCCCTTTGAGGTGGCATCATGAGTTTGGGAAAAGCTTCTGAATCAAATTGCTGTAGTTCAATCCAATCAAAATCAGTGCAGTTCACTGAATCAGTGAATGAATGGAGATTTACCTGTATTAACCTCTTACTGGGCTGAAAGCATTTCGGAAGCCTTTCGATCGATCAATCATAATATAGCTGGGAGGGTCCTTGGAGGTTTTCTAGTCCACCCCCCCTGCTTAAGCAGGAGACCCTATACCATTTCAGACAGGCAGGGGTCCAGTTTCTTCTTAAAGACCTCCAGTGATGGAGAACCAGTGGTGGGTTTCAAAAATTGTTCGGACCTACTTTGTGGGTGTGGCCTCCTTTGTGGGAGTGGCTTGCCACCCATGTGACCGAATGGGAGTGGCTTGCCGCCCATGTGACCGGATATGAAGATGCCGACGACACTTGTCAGAACCACCTTAAATTACCTCACACACAGCACTGGCATGCATAAGAATAGGATGTAAACTTGTTTTTTAAAAGGCATCTTTGGTTTGCGTTAAAACAACTTCAACACACGCAACATTCTGATTGCACCACAAACGCAGTAGTCATCCTTACCTTTCACAGAGGCACTGAGTTTTATAAATAGGAGCATGATAGTGTAGAATAATCATATCCAAGGACCAGTGGTGGGTTTCGAAAATTTTTGGAACCTCTTCTGTAGGTGTGGCCTGCTTTCCGGGTCCACTGGTGGAATCTCTTCTAACCGGTTCGGTAGATTTGACGAACCGGTTCTACCGAATAGGTGTGAACTGGTAGGAACCCACCTCTGTGGAGAACCCACAACTTCTGAAGGCAGTCTGTTCCACTGGTTAATTGTCCTCCCTGTTAGGAAGTTTCTCCTTAATTGCTTCTCTCCTTGATTAGTTCCCATCCATAGTTTCTTGTTCTGTCTGTTGTGCCTCCACCCCCCGCAGAGGCCAGCAGAGCTGGCAGCAGAGTTGGACAACGTGGAGGTTGGGGAGAAACATCGTCCAGTCCTGGAGGCTGGGGAAGAATCAGAAGAGGGCTCTGCGTTGGAGTCAGAGATGGGGCCAAGGCCGTCTGGCAGTTCTCAGCTACCTTCGGAGCTGGACAGCAGTGAGGCAGAGGAACAGCTGGAGCCTGTTCCTGATGTGTGCATGTGCAGAGCTGCCAGAAGAAAAGAACAGTTAAGAAATGAGGGTTGACTTGGGAGTAAAGTCACAGGTGGGCGGTGATTGGCCTCTCCCATAGGAAATAAAAGAGGAGCGAAAGGGGAATGGGCTTTTGCAGGAAGCCATTCGTTGTGTTCATTCATTTGTTTCAGGAGTGTGAAGATCTGTCCGTGAATCTCAGAGACTCTGTGCCAAGTCTTTCCTTGCACAGCGCCTCATTTCAAAAATATTTACAGGGCAGCTTTCCAAGCTAGATAAGGTCTGTGGTCATAATTAGCCCTTTAAAAGACTGTTTACCAGGCCTTTGCTGAATGGGAACGAGAGGAATTCACGTTCGTTTAAAAATAGGGGTTTTGTCGGGGCCAGGAATCGGCCTCGTGCTTTTTGGGGAAGCCTAAGTCAGAATACTGACCCCCTCCTCTTTGTGGCAGCCTCTGGAAGGCTGCTATCATGTCCCCCCTCTAGTCCTTGTTTTCTGTAGACTAGCCAAACCCAAATCCTGCAACCCAGTGGTCGGTTTCAAAAAAATTTCGAACCTATGTGGGTGTGGCCTCCTTTGTGAGAGTGGCTTGCTGGCCATGTGATGTGGTGGGAGTGGCTTGCCAGCCATGTGTTTTCTTTCTTTCTTTCTTTCTTTCTTTCTTTCTTTCTTTCTTTCTTTCTTTCTCTCTCTCTCTCTCTCTCTCTCTCTCCTTCCTTTTCTCTCTCTGTGCCTTTTTCCTTTTTTTCTTTCTCTCTCTCATTTTTCTTTCTCCTTTTCTTTTTTTATTTCTTTCTTCCTTTCTTTCTCTTTCTCTTTCTCTCTCTGTGTGAGTCTCTCTCTCTCTCTCTCTCTCTCTCTCTCTCTCTCTCTCTCTCTCTCTCTGTGTGTGTGTGTGTGTGTGTGTGTGAGTGAGTGGTGGGTTTCAAAAATTTTGGAACCTCTTCTGTAGGTGTGGCCTGCTTTCCAGATCCACTGGTGGAACCTCTTCTAACCGGTTCAGTAGATTTGACGAACTGGTTCTACTGAACTGGTGTGAACTGGTAGGAATTCACCTCTGCTGCAACCCTTCTCCATACGTTTTAGTCTCCAGGCCTTTAATTGTCTTAGTTGCTCTTCTTTGCACTTTTTCGAAAGTCTCAACCTCTTTTTTTGGTAATGTGTTGACCAAAACTGGATGCAATATTCCAGGTGTGGCTTTACTAAGGCTTTATAAAGTGGTACTAAGACTCCCTGTGATTTAGCTGTGATTTAGTCATCAGCTCTGGGCTCATTTGATAAATAGCCTATAGTGGTCTAACAAGCCCACTTGTCTGTCTTGCTGTGGGGCCTTTGGCAAATCAAGATCTCAAGATAAGAGATTGCCCATGATATCCTCCGTGGTTCTGTGAGAAATTGGGCAGAGTTTGGTAGCTGTTATTTAACAGCAAAATGAAATAAGAAAAAGGCTTGAAGTGAATCTGGATCACCATAATGATAATAATGTTGAGACTCTAGAAAGAGTGCAGAGAAGAGGAAGAAAGATGATTAGAAGACTAGAGCAGTGGTGGGATTCAATTTTTTTTTTACTACCGGTTCTGTGGGCATGGCTTGGTGGATGTGGCATGGCTTGGTGCGCGTGGCAGGGGAAGGATACTGTAAAATCTCCATTCCCTTCCCACTCCAGGGAAAGGTTACTGCAAAATCCCTATTTCCTCCTGATCAGCTGGGACCTGGGAGGCAGAGAATAGATGGGGAAGGGGCCAGTCAGAGATGGTATTTACCAGTTCTCTGAACTACTCAAAATTTCCGCTACTGGTTCTCCAAAACAGGTCAGAACCTGCTGAATACTACCTCTAGATAGAGGCTAAAACATATAAAGAATGTTGCTGGAGGTGGCTATGTCTAGTTTAATGAAAAGAAGGACCAGGGGAGACATGATAGCAGTGTTCCAATATCTCAGAGGCTGTCACAAAGAAGAGAGGGTCAAGCTATTCTCCAGAGCACCTGAAGGCAGGACAAGAAGCAACAGATGGAAACTAATCAAGGAGAGAATCAACCTAGAACCAAGAAGAAATTTCCTTACAGCGAGAATAATTAGAATAGAATAGAATAGAATAATAGAGTTGAAAGCAGGGGCGGGTTTCAGCAGGTACGGACCAGTACGGGCGTACCGGTTGGTGAAATTTAGTGTGCCTTAGTGTACCAGTTCTTCTGGAGGCCCCCCAACAAGCCTACGTGGCATGCGCTGCCCTCTTCTCTCTGATAGCCACCTTGTTTCCAATGAAGGTGGTGGGGAATCCATGCAGAGGGAGGAAATTCCTTGGAAATGTGCCGACTGCCAGAGGAGAAAGCAGTGTGCGCCTGTGGGCTTGTCCAATGAATTCTCCCCTCCTGTTCCTTCTTCTGCTGTTTGAACAAGCCACGTAGGCCATGCTCCCATGTCTTTGACATCCTCCTATTTTCCAATTGTGGGGGGGGGGGAGGAAAAGGATGGATTTCTTCCTCCCCCCAATTGGAAATGAGGCGATTCCAGCAGCTGCATTTTGCCTTGAAACTTGCTGTCCCGGCAACCCAGCTCAGGTGTCCCGGCGACCCCAGATCAGGTGCTTCCACCCTTAGCTGGGAGGGAGTAAGGATGGCAGAGCGCAGTCTGGCTCCTCCCGGCTCCCATCAGATCATCTGGGGGGCCTTGCGTGTCTGCTCGCTCGCATGACCTGCGTGGTTCTAGAGGGAATGGGAAGCGCAGGGATCTTAATGTAGTAAGGGCAGGGGAGGCTGGAGCGGGAGGTTCTTGCGCGGCAAGAGAGAAAGTTGCCTGAGAGAGTTGCCGCTGGGAGAATGTCCCCTTCGGGTTGCTGGGACAGCAAGTTTCAAGACAAAACGCAGCTGCTGGAATTGGTGTGCCTGCAACATAATGCGAGAAGCCTGCATTACTGGGAGCAGGAACAGCAGCAACAGCAGGTGCCACCGCCACACCGCCCCCGGTGTCCAGCGTCTTCCTAGGGAGGCTCACGGCGGTTTGCGCTTCTCTCAGGAGGTGACCACCGGAAGAACCTCTGGGTGGAAAGTGAGTGAAGGGCACAGTGGTGGGAGAGCTGGCCTTCCCTGAAGCCAGGAGGAAAGAGGCAGAGATGAGGCCCAGGGCTTGCTTCCCTGCCTCCTTCCTCCAAGAGCTGCAGGTGGCAGGGAAAATGAGACTTCTTTGCCAGCCTCCCGGCTGGCAAAACAGAAATTTTCGCCAACTGGAAGGTATGTGTGTGTGAGAGAGAGAGTGGGGGGAGGGCAAGAGAGAAAGAGAGAGAGAGAAAGAAAGAAAGAGTAAGAGAGAAAAAAAATGGAAGGAAGGAAGGAAGAGGAAGAGAAAGGAAGAAAGGAAGGAAGAAAGTAAGTAAGTAAGTAAGTAAGTGGAGGACAGTGACACAAGAAAGGAAGGAAGGAAGAAAAAAGGAAGGAAAGAAAGAAAGAGGGAGAGAGACGCACAAGAAAGAAAGGAGGAAGAAGGAAAGAAAGGAAAGAAAGAAAGAAAAAGAAAGAACTTATGATCATCACAATTGAGCCCCAAATTTTGGTTGCTAAGTAAGAGCGTTGTTAAATGAATTTCACCACATTTTACAAGTTGGCCACTCCCACCCGGTCACATGACCGCCAAGCCCCGCCTACAAAATAGGCCACACCTACAGAATAGGTTCTAAAAAAATTTGAAACTCACCACTGGTTGGAAGGGACCTCGTAGGTCATCTAGTCCAACTCCCTGCCCAAGCATTTCTGACAGAGGGCAGTCCAGTCTCTTCTTGAAAGCCTCCAGTGATGAAGCTCCCACAACTTCTGAAAGCAATTTCAGATCCCTTGGTTGATTGTTCTCACTGTCAGAAAATTTCTCCGTATTTCTACGTTGAGTTTCTCCTTGTTCAGTTTCCATCTATTATTCCTTTATTCCTCTCAAATATTGATAGACTGTCATCATATCTCCCCTAGCTCTTCTTTTCAGCAGAGTAGACAGAACCAGTTTCTGCAACCGTTTTTCAAATGTTTCAGCCTCCAGTCCCCTAATCATCTTGGTTGCTCTTCTCTGCACTCTTTCTAGAGTCTCAACAGAAATCATTACTAATTTTTTCAGTCCTGTTGTGACTTTGAACCGTCACTAAATGAACATTTGTAAGTCGAGGACTGCCTGTAGCCCACCAATCCACCAACTTCTTCACAGTTAAGGATCTTAAGTGGCCGACAACTTTCTGTGTGTCCTATCGTATCACCTCCACGCTTTATGAAAATTAAAGGATTCCTTTCGAGAACGGTATATCATCCCTTCTTTCATTACCTTGTTTGATGGAATTATTGATGGTACAGTTGTCACTCTTCGAATCTGTATGATTAATGATTGGATTCTATGAAGAAGGGGAAAGAAGGAAGAAGATGGATAATGTTTCCAACCATTTTTTTTAAAGAACGCACTTAAAAGGGGAGGGGGAACCTATTTTTATTTTGATTCAAGCTAATCTCAACCTCCTGGGCATTTAAAAAAAAATTAATACGGTAAACTTGTCGTAAATGCACAGAATAATCATCTAACATCATAGCTATCTGGCTAACACACAAAGAAAGGGCTTTATTGATTGATTTATATTTCCATTTTTACCTTTAAAAACAAAACACATGCAGAAATAAATATTTTTATGTCTAAACAATATATTTTATTACTAGCTGGATACCCGTGCTTCACAACGAAACTATGTGGTAGGCCTATGCAGGAGAAATTCAGTTCACAATCCACTGGCTCAGAGATGGTCGGTGATTGAGACACATATCGCTCCCACTGCCTTGAGTACGGAAGCAGTTCCATAGGTGGAAGGTGTAGACATTTTGGTGAGATACCGATGTTTAGTTCTGTAAGAAGCCCGAGACCGCCCCTGAGTGAAGGAGTGGAACGTCTGCCAGTTTGAACTGAGGTAAGGGAACATGAGGCAACTGGCAGTTGGAACAGAGTTCTTTTCAGGTGGGGAGGGGAAGTAGAACTCCTTAGCATCAGAGCATGTTAATTACTGTATAAGAAATACTAATGATCTGATGGTCATTTTGAAAGCACCTAGAAGCCAAGAGGAACATACGCTCCGAGTTTCAAATTTGTAGGCTTTATGGTTCTGGAGACTTCGTGATGAGTGAGTGGTATTTGCCATATCTGTCTTTGGTTATTCTGGTTTTCTCCCGCGTAAAATTGGAAGTGTCTTGGCGACGTTTCGACGAAGTCTCATTCGTCATCTTCAGGCTTCGTGCTTCCAGGAGCAATGTGAGATCTCGGCTGTTTCTTCCTTTTAACTGCCAGTGGGGGTTTGAGCTGATTGGATAACCAAAGACCTACATACTAACACCCACGAAAACCTCAGAAAACACACACACACACACACACAAACATGTTTTCTGAGGTTTTCGCGGGTGTTAGTATGTAGGTCTTTAATTATTTGGGTTTTCTCCCACGTAAAATTGGAGGTGTCTCCTGGAAGCACGAAGCCTGAAGATGATGAATGAGACTTCGTCGAAACGTCGCCAAGACACCTCCAATTTTACGCGGGAGAAAGCCCAAATAACTAAAGACCTACATATATATATATTGTATTGTTTTAGCAGATACCAGAGAGCTGTTTTTACTTTTTCTTATTCATCTTTAGCATATGTCATTTTTTTAAACGAAAACAGAGAGGCAGTATTTAAAATGTAGGATTAGCAATGGACTCAGTCAAATTCTAGTACCTCCCTAACTTAGGCTCCTCGGTAGATGGAGTAGACTACAGGTGATCCTGAAGACACAGACAAACCTCCAGGTGGCCTCAAGGACCCTCAAAAAGGATGCAGATGACCAGTTGTTTTCAAGGAGTATAAATCCTTCCGTTCCCCACCATCCAGTTCAGAGCTGAAGAAGCTTCTTGGATGAGAAGCGAAATGTCTTCAAACACCCCCCCCCCCCGAAAGTCCAGTTGCCTCTTGAAAAAGCACCTTTGGGACAGTTGTAAATCATTCCCCCCGCCCCAGATCTGTTCTAACTTTAAGTGGTTCATAAATGAATGTTTGCACTTGTACTTTCGTCAGACAAAGGCAGTGTTGTGACATCACTCCACAAGTTATACATCTTTGGTGTGTGTGTGTGTGTGTGTGTGTGTGTGTGTGAGAGAGAGAGAGAGAGGGGGGGGGTCACAACCAGTGGTGGGTTTCAATTTTTTTTAGAACCGCTTCTGTAGGTGTGGCCTGCTTTGTGGGAGTGGCTTGCTGGCTATGTGACCGTGTGGGAGTGGCTTGGCAGTCATGTAACTGGGTGGGCATGGCCAACTTGTAAAATGTGGTGAAACTCACTTAACAACGCTCTTGCTTAGCAACCAAAATGTTGGCTCAGGAACTCTGGCATTTGAAGCACGCAAGTCTTAAAGCTGTCAGGTTACAAGACCTTTGCACCCCTACACTTTAGAAAAAAAAACCCAGGGGTGTTCAAACTTGACAGCTTTAAGACTTGTGGACTTCAACTCCCAGAATTCCTCCTCTCGCTCTTCATCTTGATGATGTTTGGACGGGCGGGGGGGGGGGAGGGAGCTGGAACCGGTTCTAAACGGCACTGTAGATTTGTGGAACCTCTTGTATAGAAGAGTGTAGAACTGGCAGGAACCCACCCCTGGTCACAACACATACATAAAACGAGTGCAGCTTAGAGGGGTGTTGTTGACGTTAGAAGCACAAGACGGCGGCCCAAATGGTGCCATCAACTTTGACTTGTTCTGTATGGGTGTTGCAAATTCTCCTTAGAGAAACAGCATTCGCATGCTAAACAAATCTGAACAAAGGAACATTTTTCACACCTGGGATACCTCATGTTCACAGAAACCTGTGTTTTTAAGTAGCTTTACAAACCAGAGAAAAATAACCCTTAGTGCAAAAACTATATTCAAGACTGCTGTGCAATATTTCTGTGGAGTTTTACAAGCCACCCTCGTGTCTCATGCAAGTAATAATTCCGAGGCTTGGTTATTAACGGAAACGTTCCCGACCCGAGGAATTATCCATCATTCTCTGTTTTGCTCTTCCTGTGACGTCTTCGGCGGAAAAGCTCAGAAATGTTCCTGCTTTAATATTCCCTTCCCTACCTGAAGAGACCTGGCATATTTATTCATCGTCGGCGAACAAATCAATAACCGTGGATTCGCCGAGATTTATCGTAGAACCCTGGGAATCTTTGTGGAGGTCTCGGGTGTAGAAGAGACGGTTAAGCAAATAAATAAACGTGGAGGCAATTTTAAAAGGCTCACCCTCGGTTCCCAGGTTTTATTGGAAAATGCTTTATTTTAAAGCGAACCAGGGCAGCGAGGCAGAAAGAATGAGCATGCCACATCTCCTGCAGAAATATAAGGGGTAGTCTGCGTGGAGTATGATGAGATTAATTTTATTCATCTTTAATAGTTCAGAAGACATTTTATCTATTTATTTATTTTCTCTCTCTGGGTCAGAGGAATGCAGCCCCGAACCGGAAACCCAAATTCTGCACGCCAGCCAGAATCCGTTGATTGGAACGCTAAACTAAAGGCGCGGTCCTACACATTGTGGGAAGGCTGCCTCACCCCCAGAAGAATGAAATATTTTGGGAAATATTAAAAAAAAAGGCAGATTATGATATTTCCGTAAAGAAGAAACAGAGAAACATGCTTTTAGAGGCAGAAAGCAGACCCCAAAGTCTTCCTTAAAAGCCCACAGCAGATGCCAGCCCTTAAGGAGATAAAGAGATAATTGAAAGAGGAAGAGGGCTATCTAGATGGCTCCATTCATAAGCAAAGCAAACACTGCCGGCAGAAGCCCATTCAAGACAGGATATTTCGAAACGCCTTGCAGCAAAGTTCTGCCAACAAAGGCAGAATGTTAGGATTGGAACAAGCAGCCTCTCATCTAAGATCCAGCACAGGACAAAAGCCATTAGACAGGAATTGCCCAACGTTCTTCCAGAACTCCTTCATTGCACACACACACACACCAAGTAGCATTTCAGGACCTGTATAAAAATCCTGGCACCCATCTAGCTAATTGTTCAGCTGACCCAGAACTGCACGCTGTCTTTGTATATGCTTCGGTTCATTGTTAAACTTTCCCCCAATCAGAATAGAAATAGAATAACAGAGTTGGAAGGGACCTTGGAGGTCTTCTAGTCCAACCCCCTGCTTAGGAAGGAAACCCTACACCACTTCAGACAAATGGTTATCCAATCTCTTCTTAAAAACTTCCAGTGTTGGAGCATTCACAACTTCTGGAGGCAAGTTGTTCCACTGATTCATTGTTCTAACTGTCAAGAAATTTCTCCTTAGTTCTAAGCTGCTTCTGTCCTTGATTAGTTTCTACCCATTGCTTTTTCTCCTGGTCTCAAGGTGCCTTGGAGAATAGCTTGACTCCCTCTTCTTTGTGGCAACCCCTGAGATATTGGAAGACTGCTATCATGTCACCCCTAGTCCTTCTTTTCACCAAACTATACATATCCAATTCCAGCAACCGTTCTTCATCTGTTTCATCCTCCAGTCCCCTAATCCTCTTTGTTGCTCTTCTCTGCACTGTTTCTAGAGTCTCAACATCTTTTTTACATCGTGGCGACCAAAACTGAATGCAAGTATTCCAAGTGTGGCTCCTATTTCAATGGTTGTCCACTAGGACTCCAAGATCCCTCTCACATTTACTACTATTGAGCAAGGTACCACCTATACTGTAGCTGTGCATTTGGTTTTTCTTGTCTAAATATAGAATCTTACTCTTTTCACCACTGAATTTCATTTTGTTGGATAGCGGCCAATGTTCAAATCTGTCAAGATCCTTCTGTATCTTAAGCCTGTCTTCCGGAGTGTTGGCTACTCCTGCTAGCTTTGTGTCATTTGCAAATCTGTAAATTTGATGAGTTTCCCCATCTATCCCCTCAGCCTTCATCTTATTTTATTCCTGGCTCGGACCTGAACCAGATGGCTCCTCAGCTTATGAGTACTTAAGTTATGAGAACAATTGCTAGTAAGGCCACACATGGAATACTTGCATCCAGTTTTGGTCAACGCATTACCAAAAAAAAAAAAAGAAAAAAAAAGATCTTGAGATTTTGGAAAAAGTGCAAAGAAGAGCAACTAAGATGATTCAAGGTCTGGAGACTAAAACATATGAAGAATGTTTTTTTCCAAAAAGGTTTGTTTTTATTCTCTTACATAACAGTTACAGGCATACATTCACATAGTTATTCTTATTTATCTTTATCACTTTTACATATTTGTTTTTCAATATAAAAGGTCAAAACATACATTTTGGTTATCTATGCTTACCATCCCATACACCCTATGTTATGACCACCCTATTTTTCTTTTATTTTTGCCCTCTCTCCCTTCTCTACTTCCTTCCTTCTTCCTCTCCTTTCTCTTTCCTTCCTCCCTTGTCTCTCCCCTACTCCTCTCTTCCTCTTCCCCCTCCTACCCTCTCTCCTTCTCTTTCATCTTTCTTTCTTTCTTTCTTTCTTTCTTTCTTTCTTTCTTTCTTTCTTTCTTTCTTTCTTTCTTTCTTTCTTTCTTTCCTCCCCTTTCCTCTCTTCTCCTCTCCTCGTCTCTTCCTTTCCTTTTCTGTTGTTGTGGTTATCTCTTTTCAATTCTCAACTGGTGTATTTTCGGGATGGTATTCCCGCAAACCTGCTATATATATATATATATATATATATATATATATATATATATATATATATATATATATATATATGTGTATGTGTATGTGTGTGTGTGTGTGTGTGTGTGTGTGTGTGTGTGTGTGTGTGTGTGTGTGTGTGTGTGTGTGTGTGTGTGTATGTGTGTGTGTGTGTGTGTGTGTGTGTATGTATGTATGTATGTATGTATGTATGTATGTATGTATGTATGTATGTATGTATGCCATTTAGCTCTCATCAGCTAGCCATACGCTTACTGGGATTATATATATATAACTTGCAGGAGCTTCTCGGATGAGAAGTGAAACACCTTCAAAAGAAAAAAACAACAACCAGAAAGTCCAGTTGCCTCTTGAAAAAGCATCTTTTGGGGACTTGGAAGAAAATATTGACAGAAGAAGAGAATCAATGACCTTCCATTTCACTGGTGATGGTATCTTGATGCTTCTAGCTGACCATGGATGGAAATAAAAGGTTTGGTTTTCTTCTGGTTTTTGCTCTCAAGGAAGTCCACAAAGTCCTTCCAAGTACGCAGGAAGTCATGGACGAATGACTCATCCAGGAAGGCCTCGTGTCAGGCATGGAGTCATTTTGCTTTTGGACGTTAGGCCTGGAACACTTTCTATTATTCTACTATACATTTTCTACTGTGGGAAAACGGAAGGATATTACAGAGTTGGGTGACATATAGCCATAACAACATTCTTTCTAGAAAGCCAAGGTCATCTTTTGTCTCTGCACTTGGCCAAAACTGGCCTCGTGTCAGGCCTGCAGCCATCTTTTCTTTTGGATCTTTGGCCTGCCACGCTTTCTATCCTTCTACTATGCATTTTCTATTGTGGGAAAATGGGAGGGGGGGATTGTATGGAGTTAGATGCTATGTAGCCATAACAACATTCTTTCTAGAAAGCCAAGGTCATTCTTTGTCTTTGCACCTCTGACTGGAACCGAGTGGGTGGAAGCTGCCAGCATGGCAGTGAAAGGTTGGACCATGGGATGGACTTGTGGGTGTGGGGGCAAGATCTTTTTTTTTTTAAATTTAATTTTATTTTCAATTTCATATATACATTCACAATTATATGATCTCATAACTGTTATTAATAATATGTATTTATAACAATTTTTCCCTACTGTTGACAATATACTTGAAGATTGCTTTTTTAACATTCCATAGATCCATCTTATCTTACCATGGTCCTACTTCTTCTTCCCTCCCTCCCTCTTTCCTTCCCTCATTTCTTCTCTCCTACTCCCCTTCCTTCCCTCCCTCCTTCCCCTTCCCTCCTTCTCTCCTTCCCTCCTTCCTTCCCTCCTTTCTTTTCTCCTTCTCTCCTTCCTTTCCCCCTTCCTTTCCTCCTTCCTTCCCCCCTTTCTTCTCTCCTACATTCCCTCCTTCCTTCCCTCCTTTCTTCTCTCCTTCTCTCCTTCCCTCCTTCCTTCCCTCCTTTCTTCTCTCCTTCTCTCCTTCCTTCCCTCCTTGCTTCCCTCCTTCCCTCCCTCCTTCCTACCCCCCTTTCTTCTCTTTCTTCTCTCCTTCCTTCCTTCCTCCTCTCCTTTCCCTTCTCTCCTTCCTCTTCCTCGTGGGGGCAAGATCTTGAACTTTCAACTGGGTGGGGGAAACCAGGAAGCTTTCAGATTCAGGTTTTTCCAGATGTGGCTCTCTTAATAAATTGGAACTTTAAGCAATACTTTGCCTTGGATTCTGCTTTAATTTGGGATGCTATTTGGAACCCTGACACCTTGACTCCTGAACGTTGAGTGTCGGAAACCCAAGGAAGGGGAGAACAAGGAGAAACATCTGAGCAGATGGCAAACATGCAACGGGTTAGGAGGGGCAGATCAACAGCTTTGGAGGCTGTGCCTGGGATACGATGACAAGTTGGCATTTATTCCTGTCGGCAGTCAGTGGAACATCTGCCTCTCCCTGATGCTTCGATGGGGTCAGTTATGAGCCATCATCATTTTTTTTTGTCTACGCAGAAGACTCTTCATCTTGAGGAGAAAAAGGTTCTTCTCCTTATGTTTCAGTCTCTTTCCTTAATTAGGCTTAATGATGTTCTTTCTCAGCCTACCGCTTGCTGGAACAGCTGTCGGGAGAGCAGGAAACTTTTTCTTCTTCTTCGCCGAGTTTAATGACACATCAATTAGGACCGAAGGTAGCATCTGCAAGAGTAGCTCCTTACAAGTGATCAGGCTGGCCTTCCGTGTGACGGAATCTCATCGGTGGCTGAGAAAAAAACAACCGCGCCATCTTCTAGAAATGGGAAGAAACGGGAGGAAGGACAGCAAGGGCAATAGCAATAGCAATAGCAGTTAGACTTATATACCGCTTCATAGGGCTTTCAGCCCTCTCTAAGCGGTTTACAGAGTCAGCATATTGCCCCCAACAACAATCCGGGTCCTCATTTCACCCACCTCGGAAGGATGGAAGGCTGAGTCAACCTTGAGCCGGTGAGATTTGAACAGCCGAACTGCTGAACTGCAGTCAGCTGAAGTAGCCTGCAGTGCTGCACTCTAACCACTGCGCCACCTCAGCGGGAAGAGAATCCTGGTTGACTTGGAAAGAAGTTGACCTTTGAGAACGGAACTCAAACAACAGCATGACCATCTCATCGCTGGAGGTTTTTAAGAAGAGACTGGACAGCCACTTGTCTGAAATGGTTATAGTGATGCAGGAGGGGTTGCACAGGTAAACCCACCAGTGGCTGGCCAGGTTAGGTGGTCTTAATAGAATGGACCTTATAAATTCATATTAGCTTGGCTTTTCATTCTAGTGCCCTGGAGTTCCAAAGTTGACTTTTAGCTGGAGTGAACTTTCTCTCCAACTTCCTCATAAGTATTAAAAATAGGGCTGAACAGTGTGGCAAGACCCTGTAAAGGAGGGGCACAGGAAGCCAGGCGTGGGTGAGAGATAGAACAGAGGTAAAAACTGCTGACAACTTAAGACATTATAGGAACTTCTCTTTTTTGTATTTTTCCTATGTACTTCACTGTAACATTCCACAATGAACTTCCCCTTTTTGAAATGTCATGCTTGTCTCGTGTATGGAAACGCCTTGAGAATGCACAGTGTGGAACACGGCATAAAAGTAACATCCTGGGCAGAGCCCAGGCAGTTCAGATTTTGGTGTGTGAACACGCTGAACTCGATGCATCCAATAAACCTGTTTCTCTCACCTTCGTGGTCTCAAGTCCTGGTCTTTCGTAAGTAGATTACAAACCTCAATCTGCTGCAACAATAGGCCGGGGTTGGGATTCAGCCGGTTCGGACCGGTTTGGGCGAACCGGTTGTTAAAATTATGCCGAGTTTGGTGAACCGGCTAATCCCACCACTGGCTGGCCTCATCCCCACCCATTTTTGGAGCCATGTTTTTAATCATTTTCAGGCTGTTTTTCGGTCCTTTGTCAGACCATTTCTCAGGCCATTTTGGATGTTCAGTAGTAGTAAATAAATAGAGAGGGGAATTCTACCTTGTTGTGGCCTTTGACACAAGTGGCTGGGATGCAGGGCTGGGTGCAGGGCTGGGGTTCTATTGGTTTGGACCAGTTTGGACCGGTTTGGACTGGTTCGGGCAAACCAGTAGCTCCGACTATCAGCTGGGAGGAAACCAGTTCATTCTGACGTGGAAGTGGGCCCATCTGCCTGCCCCTGCACTATACTCACCTATATTTCCTTTCCCGAAGCCCAGCTGATCGGCGTGGGAGAGTGGATTGCTGTACCTCAGCTGTTTTCTTCACCAGCAGTAATGCAGAAGGTAAGTTGAGAGACCGCCTGCTGCCAATTATCTCCCAAAGACCCATTAGATCACACAGGGTTGGCCTCCTCCGGGTTCCGTCTACTAGCCAATGCCACCTGGCTACTACCCGGGGGGAGGGCCTTCTCTGTGGCAGCTCCGGCCCTCTGGAACGAACTCCCCGCAGGGATTCGGACCCTCACCTCTCTCCAGGCCTTCCAAAAAGCCGTCAAAACCTGGCTTTGCCGGCAGGCCTGGGGTTGATGAGTTCCCCTCCCCTCTCGACTTGTGTGGTTGTGTGATTCTTGCCTATTTTAATTACTTGTATTCTGTTCTATGTTCCCCTTTTCCCCTTTTGAGTTGTTCGTCGCCCTGAGTCCCTCCCGGAGAAGGGCGGCATACAAATAATAAAATTCAATTCAATTCAATTCAAGTTGTCTGTAAACCGTGCATGCGTGCACAGCGCGCATCAGGCATGTGCACATGCGAAGCGCACACTCAGCGAACTGGTTGTTAAATGGTAGGATCCCACCCCTGATTGGGTGTGATAAGTGATGTCAAGTTGGCCATGCCCATCCAGTCACGTGACCATCCGACCATGCTTACCCAGCCAGGCATTAGGGCAGAGAACTGGTTGTTAAATGATTTGAATCCCACCACTGGGTATAGGGTCTCCTGCTTGGGCAGGGGGTTGGACTAGAAGACCTCCAAGATCTAACTTAATTACCTGGGCTAGTTAAGTTCATAAAACCTATTTAACCAAGGAGTGCTCTCATGGTCTGTAGACCAATTCTGCTATAAATTTTGAAAGTCTTAGCTACAAGGATTCTTCCTTTGTTAAGAAATCAGCTGTACAATGATCTAGGCTAGCTAAATTCATAAAACATACGGATGAAGGCGAATATACTTCCCAGCTGGTTTCCTGACTGGCTCAAGGGTGACTCAGCCTTCTATCCTTCCAAGGTCGGTAAAATGAGGATCCAGATTGGTGGGGCTATAACACTGACTGTTAACCACTTAAAGAGAGCTGTAAAGCACTATGAAGTGGTATATGAATCTTAGAGTCATTGCAGAGGAAGGAAGGAGGGAGGGAGGGAGGAAAAAAGAGACAGGGTGGAGATTAGGAAGGAAGGAAAGAGAAAAGGAAGGAAGGAAGGAAGGAAGGAAGGAAGGAAGGAAGGAAGGAAGCAAGGAAGAAGCTGTGGAGGCACAGTGTTAGAATGCAGCATTGCAGGCTGACTCTGCCGTCTGCCAGCAGTTCAATCCTGAGTGCTCAAGGTTGACTCTGCCTTCGAGCCTTCCAAATTCAGCAGAATGATGACCCAGATTGGCGGGGGTACTATGCTGACTGTTAATCGCTTACAGAGGGCTGTAAAGCACTATGAAGTGGTATATAAATCTAAGAGCTATTGCAGAGGAAGGAAGGAGGGAGGGAGGGAGGAAGGAAGGAAAAAAGAGACAGGGTGGAGATTAGGAAGGAAGGAAAGAGGAAAGGAAGGAAGGAAGGAAGGAAGGAAGGAAGGAAGGAAAGAAGCAAGGAAGAAGCTGTGGAGGCACAGTGTTAGAATGCAGCATTGCAGGCTGACTCTGCCGACTGCCGGCAGTTCGATCCTGAGTGCTCAAGGTTGACTCTGCCTTCGAGCCTTCCGAATTCAGCAGAATGATGACCCAGATTGGTGGGAGTACTATGCTGACTGTTAATCGCTTAGAGAGGGCTGTAAAGCACTATGAATTGTTATATAAATCTAAGAGCTATTGCAGAGGAAGGAAAGAGGGAAGGAGGAAAAAAGAGACAGGGTGGAGATTAGGAAGGAAGGAAAGAGGAAAGGAAGGAAGGAAGGAAGAAAGGAAAGAAACAAGGAAGGAGCTGTGGAGGCACGGTGTTAGAATGCAGCATCACAGGCTGACTCTGCCGACTGTCAGCAGTTCAATCCTGAGTGTTCAAGGTTTGACTCTGCCTTCTTGCCTTCCGAATTCAGCAAAATGTTGACCCAGATTGGCAGGGGTACTGTGCTGACTGTTAATCGCTTAGAGAGGGCTGTAAAGCACTATGAAGTGGTATATAAATCTTAGAGTCATTGCGGAGGAAGGAAGGAGGGAGGGAGGAAGGAAGGAAGGAAAAAAGAGACAGGGGTGGAGATTAGGAAGGAAAGAGGAAAGAAAGGAAGGAAGGAAGGAAGGAAAGAAGCAAGGAAGGAGCCATGGAGGCACAGTGTTAGAATGCAGCATTGCCGGCTGACTCTGCCGATTGCCAACAGTTTGATCCTGACCGGCATTGCAGTTTGACTCAGTCTTTCGTCCTTCCGATGTCGGTTAAATGAGGAGCCAGATTGTTGGGGGCAAGAGGCTGACTCTATAAACCAATTAGAGAGGGCTGTAAAGCACTATGAAGTGGTATATAAATGCTATTGCTATTTGAAATTCTGGTCCCTACTGTTGTCGCAACTCAAGAACTACCGTTACTAGATAATAACTTTGCTTAATTTTAAAAGATGAAGATAATCTTTTGGGGTTTTCTTTTTACACCTCCACCCAAAACAAACAGAATGACTAAATCAGTTTTTTTAACATTAATATCACTTGAGTCAAAATGAGCATTCTCAATTTTCAATTTATTCATTTTTTAGCTGCAATGGTTGCTCCCTTGTTCTTTTTCTCTGTTGAATAGAATGAATGGAGGGAGGGAGGGAGGGCAGGAGAGAGACTAGATATATGTTAGAATGGATGAGCTGGAAGGGACCTTGGAGGTCTTCTAGTCCAGCCCCCTGCTCAAACAGGAAACCCTGTACTATTTTAGATAGATAGCTGTCAAATCTCTTCTTAGCCTCCAGCGATGAAGCAGCCACAACCTCTGAATGTGAACTTTTTCCACTGGTCCTCACTCTTAGGAAGTTTCTCCTTAATTCTAGGTTGCTTCTCTCCTTGGTTAGTTTCCATCCATTGCTTCTTGTCTTGCCTTCTGGTGTTTTGGAGAATAATTTGTCCCCCTCATCTTGGTGGCAGCCCCTCAAATACTGGAATACGGCTATCATGTCACCCCTAATTTTTCTTTTCTTTAGACTAGCCAAGCCCAAATCCTGGAGCCGTTCTTCATATGTTTTAGCAGTAGACTTATATACCGCTTCATAGGCCTTTCAGGCCTCTCTAAGCGGTTTACAGAGAGTCAGCATATTGCCCCCAACAATCTGGGTCCTCATTTTACCCACCTTGGAAGGATGGAAGGCTGAGTCAACCCTGAGCCGGTGAGATTTGAACCGCTGACCTGCTGATCTAGCAGTAGCCTGCAGTGCTGCATTTAACCACTGCGCCACCTTGGCTCTAGCCTTCAATTGTTTTAGTTGTTTTTCTCTGAACTTTTTCCAAAGTCTCAAATATATTTTTTTGGGGGTAGTATGGTGACCAAAATCACTTGCAGCATTCCAGTATTCCATTGTTTGCGAGTGCTGGAAACAAAGGTGATCTTTCTTACCTGTCATTTTAAAATAGAAGATGGCAGAATTTTTATGAGTGTCCTGTTTGAATGGCAGGGGATATCTGTCTTGCTAAGCACTGGCTATCAACCCAGTTAATCATGCATCAAATCATTATCGCTCATTAGGACCAACAATGGAAACTCAACCGCTCCGCACCAATTTTAGAATCAGAGCACATCGGATGCTCGGTATTAATCACAGTTTCCACCCCCCAAAAAAGAGGAATATTTTCATTACAGAACCAGTCGAGTGGTGACCATAGCACTCGTGTCAGCTCCAGATGGCATATGCGTCCCGGCTTTAAATAAATATTAAATCATGTATTTAAATAAAACTTTTGTAATCAGATTGGGGTGGATATAAACAGAAGAAAACCTCAGTGGGTGACTTCAGACTTGAGAGCCGAGGTGGCGCAGTGGTTAAATGCAGCACTGCAGGCTACTTCAGCTGACTGTAGTTCTGCAGTTTGGCTGTTCAAATCTCACCGGCTCAGGGTTGACTCAGCCTTCCATCCTTCCGAGGTGGGTAAAAGGAGGACCCGGATTGTTGTTGGGGGCGATATGCTGACACTGTAAACCGCTTAGAGAGGGCTGAAAGCCCTATGAAGCGGTATATAAGTCTAACTGCTATTGCTATTGCTATTCAGATGGCTTTAGATGGTGAAAAGGGGGTCAACCCAAAGAATGTGTGTGTGTGTGTTTGTGTGTGTGTGTGTGTGTGTGTGTGTGTGTCAACCTATTCTCCAAAGCACCTGAAGGCAAGGCAAGAAGCAAGAGATGGAAACTCATGAAGGAGACAACTAACCTAGAATGAAGGAGAACAATTATTCAACGGAATGACTTGCCTCTATAAGTTGTAGGTGCTCCAACACTGGAAGTTCTTAAGAAGAGATTGGACATTTTCTGAAATAGTATATAGGGTCTTCTGCTTTAGCAGGGGGTTGGATTAGAAGAACTCCAACAGATGGATAGATGGATAGATGGATAGATGGATAGATGGATAGATGGATAGATGGATAGATGGATAGATAGATAGATGGATAGATGGATAGATGGATAGATGGATAGATGGATAGATGGATAGATGGATAGATGGATAGATGGATAGATGGATAGATGGATAGATGGATAGATGGATAGATGGATAGATGGATAGATGGATAGATGGATAGATGTAGGTAGGGAGATACAGAGATAGGCAATATAGTTAGAAAGATGATAGACAGATAAATAGATCTACCATCTATCTATCTATCTATCTATCTATCTATCTATCTATCTATCTATCTATCTATCTATCTATCTATCAACCTACCTACCTACCTACCTACCTACCTACCTATCATCTATCTATCTATCTATCTATCTATCTATCTATCTATCTATCTATCTATCTATCTATCTATCTATCTACCTACCTACCTACCTACCTACCTACCTACCTACCTACCTACCTACCCACCCACCCACCCACCCACCCACCCACCCACCCCCCTTCTCTCTATATCTATCTAGTTAGGGTTAGGATAGATAGAACTCTAGATATAAATAGGTAGGTAGGTAGGTAGATAGATAGATACAGACAGACAAACAAACAGATAGATGGATAGATAAATAGATGAGAGATGAGAGATAGATGAGATAGATAGAGATGATAGATGATAGAAAGGTGGTAGATAGATGGATAGATAGATGGATAGATAGATAGATGAGAGACACAGATGATAGATAGATAGATAGACAGACAGACAGATAGATAAATAGATAGATGATAGATGATTGATAGATAGATGGTGAGATAGATGAGCGAGAGATGATAGATAGATAGATAGATGATACATACATAAAGATAGATGATAGATAAATAAATAAAGATAGACAGACAGACAGACGATGGATAGATAAATAGATAGATGATAGATGATAGATAGATAGATGGTGAGAGATAGATGAGCGAGAGATGATAGATAGATAGATGATACATAAAGATAGATAGATGATACATAAAGATAGATGATAGATAAATAAATAAAGACAGACAGACGGATGGATGGACGGATGGACGAATGGATGGATGGGTGGTGGTTTCTTTGGTGCATGCCTTTCACTTGACTTTCCCTTGATGATCCTTTTCTCCATTAGCAAACAGTGGCAGCTGATTGAAGACATTTGCCTGAAACATCAATCCGCCTTTTTGTTTTTGGGTTTTTCCCCTTCAAAATGCATCTTCTCTTCGGCTTGGAAACGCGACAGTCACCATTTGTTATTAAAATATTCCCAATGGTGCCTCCCTCCTATTAAAGAGGAGAAGCGGAAGGAGAAATAAAACAAACAACCCACCATCATTTAGGCCTAGTTGTTTTCCTCGCCCTCGCTAAACGGAGCGTACAAACGAACAGGGACAGTGTCATTCGCTCATTCCCAAAATGTTCGTTTTTATTTATAATCCAAAAAGAAAAAAAAAAGCAATTAAATTCTCCTTTATATCGCGTTGTCCGGGTGACAGATGTGTGCTGGATGGGTTGACGGCTGGCATAAATCACGGCGCCATCAAAAGCGCCTGTTTGACTCAAGAGCCCGTCTTCAGTGACAGATGCCCCTCCAGACAAGGAAAACCTTCACGCCGGGCCTCATCTTGGCTTAACCTCTGTGCCTCAGTCTGACTTTGGAAGCCGACAGCTTGATTAGTTTTAGGACAGCTGGTATTCCCCCCCTCACTCCTCAGATATTTACCAAAGACAAACCAGGCTGGGAATTCTAGTATCAGGCCTGGAAGCCATCTTTTACATTCAGGCCTTCAGGCCTGCCACATATTCTACTGTGGGAAAACGGGAGGGTGGATTATACAGAGTGGGGGTGATAGATAGCTGTTGTGGCCCAGCAGGAGCCGTTGGAGCTGCCACCAGACTCTGACAGCGAAGGGCCCTATGAGTCGGCTTTGGAGGATGTGGAGGACCCTGGACAGGGTTCTGACTCCGAGCAGGGCTTAGAGAGGCTGGTTGGCCACCAGGAGGCGCTTGAGCCTTGGACCAGTGTGAAGAAGACAAGGGAGTGTGATCCGGACGTCATGCATTGGAGCAGTGGGGAGGATCCAAGGTTGTTGTTCCTGGATGCCCAGCAATGCTGGGCAGATCGACGTAGAGAGCAGCTACGCAGTTACAAAAGATAATTGGACCCAGGTGATTGTAATTAGTCTCCTCTCAAGATTGTATATAAAGAGAGAGTGGGAGGAGCCTGGTTTTGCAGGATTCAACGTCATTCCTAATGCTGGAGAAGCTGTTATCTGTCGAAGTCTGAGTTGCTGCCAAGGTTCTTATCTGTTTGTTATGCTTGGCTTTCAGCCACCGAGGTTTTGGTTTCATGCTAATAAAGTGCTGTGAAATTCCAGTTAAGCTTGTCTCGGCATTCATTACTGGACGGAGGAGGGGGGTCAGAACAGATAGCCATAACAACATTCTTTCTCAGAAAGTCAAGGTCATTTGGACCTGCGGCTGCGATGAGGAGAACTGGGAGGCATCTCCAGTTTTGGATGGTGCCCGATTGGATCACATGACAGACATGTGGGTGCTGGGCGGGGACTTGAACTTCCTTTTGGGTGGGGAAATCCTGGTCATTTTCAGATTCGGGTTTTCCTAGGGGTGCCAATATAACGTCTTTAATAAAGGGGAACTTTGAGAAAACTCAAGTCTCGGAGTCTTCTTTCTTACTTAGGGTGATTTAGAACCATAACATCTAGGCCCGTCATGGCTAACCTTTCCGTCGTCGCATACTGAAAGTATGTGTACACCCGGATGAAAACGTGTACATCCATAACACAATGCGTGCATGGCCCCCTCGCACGCCATGCCCCTGCGTACGCATATGTCATCCCCCAACTGCCCTCTGACCCCATGCATGCACGTGCAACCCCCTGCAACCCTTCCCCCCACGCATGCGCCATGCCCCCCCGCCCATTTTTGGCTGTCAGGTTGGTGCAGGAAGCTTTCCAGGGTCCCCATGCCCCATTTTGGGTCTGGAACGCCTCCTGCACCAACCTGGAAGCCAAAATATCATGGGGGGGGCAGTGCACACCCTCCTGTGCTCCGTTTTGGGCCTGGATGGCCTCTCGCACCAATCTGGAAGCCAAAACGGGGCATGGGGGCACTGTGTGAGCCCCCAAAATTCAATGTAACTGCCCCGCCCCGCATGTGCCCCACCAGTGGTGGGTTCCCACCAGTTCAGAGTGATTCAGGCGAATCGGTAGTGGTTTGGCGACCTGGGTCGCTGGAACCGGCGGTGACCCTGGCCTGCCACGCCCCTGAACCATTTTTCCGGGTGGTGCTCTAGGTGCTGCCATCTTGGTTTTTGCTTCTGCGCATGCACAGAACAATTTTCATTGTAATGCGCATGCACGCACATTGTGCATCAAGCATGTGCATGCATGCAGGCAGCTCAACCACGAGCGAACCGGCAGTAGTGACTGCTGGAACTCACCCCTGTGCCCCACTCACTGTGCATGCATGGCAGAGACCTAAAGACCCGCCAGGCAGTGGGAGGCATGGCTGGGGAAACGGCTGACATGTAAGCGAGGAGTTTATAGGTTCACCATCAAGGATCTAGGGCACCAGTTACATCAAGTCTCCTCTCTCCAACAGGTCTAATAAAACATACCTGAAAAGGAAGCAAGGGCCTGAAAAGAGGAGGTGGCACAACTTGCTTCATCCTTTCTAGTAGAAACTCTGAGACCAGAACAAATTCAGACGAGCGTATAAATCAGTGTTACATTTACTGCAGGACAGGAGGGTATGGAGTGGTGGGGTGGCCTAGAGGTGGAGCTTTGGCCTCACAATCAGGAGGCTGTGGGTTTGATCCTAGGCAGAGGCAGATATTTCTCTCTCTGATCCCGTTGAGATTGTATCTGCTGAATATAACTCCGCATTGGCAACAGGGAAGAGCATCCGGCTAGTAAACACTCCACTCCATTCAGTTGCCACAACTCCACTCTGCAAAGAGGATATATAGACTGTACACCCAGAAATGTATTGACTTGATCGCCACAATATAAGAAAATATGTTAAGACTCTCATCAGGCACCTGAGGGTAGGACAAGAGGCAATGGATGGGAACTAATCAAGGAGAGAAGCAACCTAGAACTCAGAGAAATTTCCTGACAGTTAGAACAATTAATCAGTGGAACAACTTGCCTCCAGAAGTTGTGAATGCTCCTGTCAGGCC
Organism: Thamnophis sirtalis; assembly: GCF_051295495.1. Taxonomy (NCBI): domain Eukaryota; kingdom Metazoa; phylum Chordata; class Lepidosauria; order Squamata; family Natricidae; genus Thamnophis; species Thamnophis sirtalis. The sequence goes on along the minus strand of NW_028261388.1, from coordinate 6,460,382 downwards.
TGCAGCCATCTTTTCTTTTGGATCTTTGGCCTGCCACACTTTCTATTCTTCTACTATGCATTTTCTATTGTGGGAAAATGGGAGGGGGAATTGTACGGAGTTAGATGCTATGTAGCCATAACAACATTCTTTCTAGAAAGCCAAGGTCATCCTTTGTCTCTGCACCTCTGCACCTGACTGGAATTGGATGGGTGGAACTGCCAGCATGGCAGTGGGAGATTGGTCCATGTGATGGACTGGTGGGCATGGGGACAAGATCTTGAACTTTCAACTGGGTGGGGAAAACCGGGAAGCTTTCAGATTCGGATTTTCCTAGATGTGCCAACATGGCTCTCTTAATAATTTGGAACTTTGTGGAATCCTTTGCCTTGGACTCTGATTTACTTTTGGATGCTATTTGGAACCTTGACAGCTCCAAAATTGGAAGATTTTAAGAAGAGATTAGAATAACAGAGTTGGAAGGGACCTTGAATGGAATACAATAGAAAATGGAACAACAGGAAAGAATGGAACAGAACAGAATGGAACAGAACGGAACAGAACAGAATAGAATAGTTTATTGGCCAAGTGTGACAGAGACACAAGGAATTTGTTTCCACTGCATACAGTCTAAGCAAAGCAACAAAGTAATAATAATCATAATATCAAGGTAATAATAATCATAATAATGATACCAATAAGAGAAGATAGTGGAAAGATGAGAAAGATGAAAGTTGTTAGGTAAGCTCCCCGTTGGGAGAGCGAGTGCGTTCAGAGAAGCGTTGTGAGAGTTGTGTTGGAGAACACACAAATCAGCATACAGAGACACTGCAGTTTAAGTAGGCTTCTATTTTCGTGAAAATAGAGGTATCAGAGTCCATCAAACAGTCCAAGTCATACACGGATAAGACAGTCAGTCATCAATGTCTTTTAGTTAAGGGATAATCCAAATAACATAGTCCAGTAACATATAATCAGTTCAGTACTCCAAGCTTGCTAGCGGTTGTAAAACTTACACTAGCTCATGGCACTTTCTAACAGCCAGCTTCCAAAACACTCAGATCAGATCAGCCCAGCATCTAACAAAACAGAGAGCTAACAGTCATTCTGGCTCCCTCTTATGGCTGATTGAGGAAACAGCAACCAATCACATTTTACAGTATGATTTAAAGAAACAGGTACAGCATTGCTACATGATTTATATATTGCTGACCCAACCGTTAGATTATATTCCTAACAAAAGTAACACAGCCATACTAGATTGGGTAATATAGCTAGACATTAAGATACTTACAGCCTACAGTTTACAGATCTGGGCTACTTTGTGGCCAGATTAAAGGGGAAAAAAGCATAGATAAATTTAACTCTCCATAAAAAGGAGGGGAAGTCTGAGAGGATAGAACCTTTCTCATCTTCTTATCTAATTAAATTTATATTAGAAAATCAAATAAAAAATTTATGTCCGGCCTCACCAAAGTAGACCTTTTGTAGATGGACTTAAATTATCCCAGTGTTTAAATTGAGTTCATTTTACTGAGGGCATTTCATCAAGGATTTAATTAAGATTGAACTATATAGCTTGAAAAGTTGGTAATTTGGTGACCATCCTCCTAGCCATATTGATTTAAGCTGGCAGAAGTGAGGCTCTAATCTAATTTTTTTTTGCTATGTTAAGGTTTTGGGTCTTTCTCTTAGAGAATGGTGCAAAGGCAAGGAATAGTGGTTAAAATGATGCCCCCTTAATTTTTTTTGGAGGGACGAGGGGAAACCTTGATTTCAAAGATATTATCTCCATTTGTAGCTAGTGACTGGATTAATCTAAGAAAGGAGGAAGGAAACAGGAAAATCCCTGTGACTTCTTTATGTAATTGGAAAACCATATTTCATCTTTCCCCCCCAAAAACACCCAGGTAATAAATACTCAGGGCACGATACCATATTGTATTCCTGCGCTTTTAATATGTCTGTGTGTGTATTTATTCTTACGTGTGTTGTTATTACGAACTGCCAAGAGTCCATTCATAATTGCAACAGGATATAAATCTGATTAAATAAATAGAGAAAGGCGAAGAATGATTGCTGTTCGTTGTTTTTTTTCCCCAGTCCTTCAACCGAACGGCAATAACACCGAAAGCAAAACAACTCCCAGCGAAAAACTTATTAAGCTGTGCCCAGAGAACCAAGGAAACAAGAAATAAAATGCAATTAAATCAATAATATCAATAAAACACAATTAAGGGCTCGGGAGTCGTGGTGGTGGTGGGGATGGAGTTGCATGGAGTTCCTTGCATGGAGTTTTGCTAGCAATCCATAAAACTCTGAAAATTTCAACTGCAGGAGCACGAGATACATTCGAACAACACATCCAACCAGATCATAGCGTTATAAGGCTGGCTGGGCTGACAAAGATATTCTAGTCCAGCAGTCACCAACTGATGTGGACCACTGGTGGTCCCCAAGAACATTTTGGTGGTCCACAGAAGAATTATTTGCATTTTTTATATTGCACTAAATCAGGGGTTCCTCCAACTACGGCCCATGGGCTGGATACGTGCAATGAATGCTTGTGTTGCTGTAGAGAGTCTCCCCCTTTGGGGTCTTTTTGTGGGGGTCGGAGGGGGTCAGAAATTCCGACTTGGGGTCTGCTTCAGCCTCCTGGTGGGGGCTTTGGGCGAAGGCTGTAGGGAAGCGCTGATGGTGGCAATAGCAATAGCAGTTAGCAATAGCAGTTAGACTTATATACCGCTTCATAGGGCTTTCAGCCCTCTCTAAGCAGTTTACAGAGTCAGCATATTGCCCCCAACAACAATACGGGTCCTCATTTCACCCACCTCGGAAGGATGGAAGGCTGAGTCAAGTGGTGAGCCGGTGAGATTAGAACCGCTGAACTGCAGATAACAGTCAGCTAAAGTGGCCTGCAGTACTGCGCCCTAACCACTGCGCCACCTCGGCTCATTGGCGAAGAGCCGGAGGGCCTCGTTCCAGTGGGACTGCATCATGGCCTGCAACTGGCTGATCATCTCAGCCCCGCTGAGCCTCCAGGCGCCGGCACCTGGCCTTGACTTCCCGCAGGTCTTCCCTCTGCTGGGAAAGCCTATGCTCCTAGTCCTCAGTGAGGTGCTTCTGCTGAGCCTCCTTCTCGGTCAGATCCAATTTGAACTCAGCTGTGTTGCCAACTCTTTCTCCTGGGGGCTGCTTAGCTCCAACAACTGCTCTTTGTTGGGGCCACTAAGGACCCCGGGCGGGCAGGTGAGGAGTGGCTAGGAGGGGAGGGGCAAGTAGAGGTCGGTGAGGCGCCCTTCAATGTGAGTGACCACACCCACCCAGTCACATGACCACCTAGCCACACCCACCCAGCCAGTCACTAGGCAGGCCATATTAGTGGTCTGCCAGATTTAAAATTATGGATGTAGTGGTCCCTGAGATCCGAAAGATTGGGGACCCCTGTTCTAGTCCAACTCTGGGGTCAAGGCAGGAGACCTTATACCACCCAGGCCCAGCGTTTGTCCAGTCCATTTTTGAAAACCTCCAGTGATGGAACATCCAACAACTCTGGGAGGCCAGATATTCCATTGAGTAATTGTTCTGACTGTCAGAAACTTTGTCCTTACTTCGAGGTTGGCTGTCTCTTTATGATCTTCCACCTGTTGCTTCTTGCCCTGCCCCTCCAATGCTTTAATCCCCTCTTCTCCGTGACATACCCACAAGTAATGGAACGCAGCTGCCATGCCTCCTCTAATCCTTCACTGTTGTGGCCCAGCAGGAGCCGTTGGAGCTGCCACCAGACTCCGACAGCAAGGGGCCCTATAAGTCGGCTCTGGAGGATGTGGAGGACCCTGGACAGGGTTCCGACTCTGAGCAGGGTGCAGAGAGGCTGGTTGGCCATCAGGAGGTGCCTGAGCCTTGGACCAGTGGGGAGGAGACACGGGAGTGTGTTCCGGACGTCATGCATTGGAGCAATGGGGAGGAGACAAGGGAGTTATTCCTGGATGCCCGGTAACGAAGAGCTAATAGGCGTAAGGAACAGTTACGCAGTTACAGGAGATAATTGCACTCAGCTGGTGGTAATTAGGCTCCTCTCAAGACTATAAAAGGAATGATTGTGCACATGCCCCTTTGTAGGAGTCAACGTATTCTCTAAAGTTGGAGAACTTTCATGGTTAGCTTGGCAGGCTGGATTGCTGCCAAGGTTAGTCTGTGCTGGATTGCTGCCAACGTCTTGTCTGTGCTGGCTTGCTGCCAAGGTCCTGTCTGTGTGTTAATAAATCCTTGCAGTATCCTTGTCTCGGCGTGCTTTGGTGTAGGACGAAGGGGGTCAGAACACTTCACTATGATAGACTCAACATAACTTAGCTCTCTCAACTCTTCAACATTCAGTTTAGTGTCTGCAGATACGTTATCATCTTTGTTGCTCTTCTCTGCACATTTCTCACCAATCAGTTTTTGCCCAGAAATTAGGGAAAAGGAAGAGGAAGATATAGAGGATATTCGGGGAAGTGTAATTTAGAAGCCGATGGAGATTCTTGATCATCCAGGTCATGGTGGCCCATAGGGGCCTTTTCAAGAGGCAACAGGACGTTCTCGTTTTTCTTGGAAGATGTTTTGCTTCTCAACTCTGGAGCTGAATTGAGACAGAAAAAATTGACATTGCCAACGAATTCAGAGCGCATGTTCTGATATGTTTAGGAGGGCACTTACTTTTTGAGTCTTGCTTATCTTTTTTTTCCCCCAATCAAATTTTTATTTTTTATATTCTTTATACATATCAATGTGCTGTGGCCCAGCAGGAGCCATTGGAGCTGCCACCAGACTCCGACAGTGAAGGGCCCTATGAGTCGGCTCTGGAGGATGTGGAGGACCCTGGACAGCGTTCCGACTCAGAGCAGGGTGCAGAGAGGCTGGTTGGCCACCAGGAGGCGCCTGAGCCTTGGACCAGTGGGGAGGAGACAAGGGTGAGTGAGCCGGACGCCCAGCACCGAAGAGCTAATAGGCGTAAGGAACAGTTGCGCAGTTACAGGAGGTAATTGCACTCAGCTGGTGGTCATTAGGCTCCTCTCCAGACTATAAAAAGACTACTTGTGCACACGCCCTGCTTTGCAGAAGTCAACACAGGATCGAATGTCAGAGAACATTGTTAGAAGCTTGGCAGACTGGATTGCTGCCAAGCCTTATCTGTGTTTATTGCTGCCCAAGCTTGTCTGTGCCAGTTTGCTGCCAAGGACCAAGAGCCAAGGTGGCGCAGTGGTTAAAAGCAGCACTGCAGGCTACTGCTAGATCAGCAGGTCAGCGGTTCAAATCTCACCGGCTCAGGGTTGACTCAGCCTTCCATCCTTCCGAGGTGGGTAAAATGAGGACCCAGATTGTTGTTGGGGGCAATATGCTGACTCTCTGTAAACCGCTTAGAGAGGCCTGTAAGGCCTATGAAGCGGTATATAAGTCTACTGCTATTGCTATTGCTATTTAAAGGACCTGTCTGTCTGTTAATTAAATGCCGTAACTTATCTTTGGCTCGGAGTGTGTGTTGGTGTGGGACGAGGGGGGTCAGAACATCAATGCATGAATGGTGTGGTAACTGGGTAACATACATTTCAGTACACATAAACATAGTCTTATTATTCCTAAATATTACATTTCATTTCCATTGTTTCATATTATTTATACATGTCTTTTATTATCACCCTTCTTTTCGGAAGCATCTTTCTGTCCTTTTGTATATCTTAACATATTAATATATAATTATTATTCTCCCCTCCCACTATTTTCTATCCCTATTTTAACTTCCCCCCTTTCATATCGCTATAATATTCAAATACATGTTTTCTGCCTATTTTGTTGTTCATATTTCCATAGTTAAATCAATGTTCCATCCTTCATTCTTCCATTTTTCAATATCTCCTTATACAGTATTAGTATCAATCAAAATCCTTCATACATTTAAAGTATTTCTATTCATGTTCTTTCTAGTTCTTCAATACATATAATTCTATTATTAATACACATGTTTAAGTTAATATATATTTTTATATATTCCCCGTATCACCCCTTAAGTTCTGCTGTTATTCATATTTTTATACATATTTAGTAGTACAGTTATTCAAAGTCTATTTTTCCTATTCTTCATATCCATTTATATTACAATATTATCCTGATATCTATCACACTGCTAAAATAATAATCCAACCTGCATATTGTCTATGAATTCATAGCGCTTGGGTATGCTTAGGAGGGCACTTACTTTTCAAGTCTGGCCTATCTGCATTTCCTGGTAAAATACATGGAAAAATCCTATTGGTGGGAAAAGCCATTTAGGGTTAGGGTTAGGGTTAGAGTTAGGGTTAGGGGTAGGTTTAGGGGTAGGGGTAGGGTTATGGGTAGGGGTTATGGGTTAGGGTTTAGGGTTAGGGGTAAGGGTAGGGTTCGGTTTAGGGTTAGTGTTAGGGGTAGGGGTAGAGTTAGGGGTAGGGGTAGGGGTAGGTTTAGGGGTAGGGTTAGGCTTAGGCTTAGCCTTAGCCTTAGGGGTAGGGGTAGGGGTAGGGTTAGGGGTTATGGGATAGGGGATAGGGGTTAGGGTTAGGGTTAGGGTTAGGGGTAGGGGTAGGGTTAGGGTTAGGGGTTGGGGCTAGGGGTCAAGTTAGGGTTAGTGTTAGGGTTAGTGTTAGGGGTAGGGTTAGGGACTCTAGCAAAGAAACAACCACCACTATCCTCCTCCTCCATCTCCATCTTTTGTTTAATCATGTTCTCATTTCATTTTATTTTCATTTTGCTTTATTTGTATGCCGCCCTTTTCCCTGAAAGGGACTCAGGGCGGCTCACAACTCAAGGGAGGGGAAAAACAGACAAGTTACAAAACATAAAAACCATACACAATTAAAAAGCACAACAATCATACCATTCGAAGTGGGGCTGCAAGTCTTTAGCCCCAGGCCTGTCGGAACAGCCAGGTTTTAAGGGCTATGCGGAAGGCTTGGAGGGTGGTGAGGGTACGAATCTCCATGGGGAGTTCGTTCCAGAGGGTCGGAGCAGCCACAGAGAAGGCCCTCCTCCGGGTAGTCGCCAGTCGACACTGGCCAGCTGATGGAATTCGGAGGAGGCCTAGTCTGTGGGATCTTATTGGTCTAGTGGAGGTAATTGGCAGTAGGCGGTCTCTCAAGTACCCAGATCCAATACCATGAAGGGCTTTGTAGGTGACAACTAGCACCTTGAAGCATACCCGGAGATCAACAGGCAGCCAGTGCAACTTGCGGAGGATAGGTGTTACATGGGTGAATCGAGGCGCACCCACGATCGCTCGCGCGGCTGCATTCTGGACAAGCTGAAGTCGCCGAATACTCTTCAAGGGCAGCCCCATGTAGAGCACGTTGCAGTACTCCAGCCTAGAGGTCACAAGGGCACGAGTGACTGTTGTGAGTGCCTCCCAGTTCAGGTAGGGACGCAACTGGTGCACCAGGCGAACCTGGGCAAATGCCCCCCTGGTCACAGCTGACAAATGGTGTTCAAGAGTCAGCTGTGGGTCCAGGAGGACTCCCAAGTTGCGGACCCTATCTGAGGGGCATAGTATTTGACCCCCCAGCCTGAGAGATGGAACACTTGGCCAATTAGTAGGAGGGAAGCACAGCAGCCACTCGGTCTTATCTGGATTGAGTACAAGCTTGTTAACCCTCATCCAGTCCCTAACAGCCTCGAGGCCCTGGCTCATCACGTCCATTGCTTCATTGAGTTGGCACGGGGCGGACAGATACAGCTGTGTATCGTCCGCATACTGGTGGTATTTTATCCCGTGCCGTCGAATGATCTCACCCAGCGGTTTCATGTAGTTATTAAAGAGGAGGGGGGACAGGACCGAACCCTGCGGCACCCCATACGT